>NC_051163.1:32410605-32555605 GCF_013339745.2 Dermacentor silvarum | reverse complement strand
ATAGCTCGCGGTGTTTCCGTTACGCGCTGGTCACGCGTGTCGCTGACCAAAGCCGTGTGCTCGCATACTTTATACTACACCCCGATATGCGCGGCGCGAAACAGTATACCCGTAGGCGACCGTGTGTCTACAGAACGCGTGTATTTGCTCGCGGAAATCGTGCGATATGCGCGGCGCGCGATCCTCCCCGGGAATGCCCGACGGAAGTCGCGGGCATCGTGTGCGAGGAATGCCGAGGATTCTGCGTAACTATGGCAACCGGTCGCGGCTCCGCAGCCAGCGCCGCCACGTCTCGGCGCTCACTTGTTTGTTGTTGTTAAAACGTTTATTAATATAACCGTAAAAAAAAAAAAAAAAAAAAGGTTCCGCCCCCAGGAAGTGGATCCATCGGGGCGGGGGGTAATGATAAAGGAGGTCAGTTCTATATTACCGACCATTTTTCGACCAGTCTTGTAGAAATATCGCGCGTCTCGCTGGCCGCCCGGATGTGTTCAGCGGAAGGAATCTATGATACGATTCTGCATAATACGTTTCCTGGATAATACGTTTCCCCCTATATACCGTTTATTTTTCTTATATACGATTATGTTCGGATAATACGATTTTCGGCTGATACGCTTTATTTTCCGGTTCTCGTGAAGATCGTATCCACGATCGAGATTCCACTGTATATGTAATTACTGTGTAGTGTCTCGTTGCTTAGCACGAGGTCGAATTAAGGTTCGATTCCCTGTTGCGGCGGCCGCCGCATTCGTGTGGTACGTGGCTGGGGTCAAAACTTATCCCGAGTCCTCCACTCTTGTAATCCGAGTGTTGCTTTGAGGCTTTAAAGATAACCCAGCGAATAAATCGCGCTCCCGCGTCTCGATGGGCGCCTGGGTGTGTATAGTTCCGTTCACTATTAAGAAGTATATTTTTTTTCGAGTGTAGGCCGCCGCGTCCCAAGGGATCCCGGCCGACTGTTAGGGAGGATGAGTGTGGGTTTATGCTGAAGCCTCTACCCCGTCATCTATTTGACGGGTGCAAGCAAAGTCACTTCTCGCTCTCTCTCAAGTGTAGGAACTTGTACGAGTAACAATACGAGTGTTCAACAAGTAATGTTGAGCATATAGTTCGTAAAGAAATATCACGCCTTCTACACTCGCATACATCTCCGCGACACTGAACTCATAGACACGTGGTATACTTAGATTTAGGTGCACGTTAACGAACCCCCAGGGGGTCCAAATTATTCCGGAGTCCCCCACTACGGCGTGCCTCATAATCAGATCGCGGTTTCGGCACGTAAACCCCCGCAGTTAATTAAACTAATGGACACGTGGTAGCGGACTCCTGATCAGCGAAAGAGGCGCACAGGCGCAGAAAATCGCCGGCCTGCACGCCATCACCGCCGCCTGTATAGTAAACGCTTTAGGTCAGCAAAAACCAACATGCGTTGGCTTCGAGCTTCCGTGTACGTACGCCTTCCCGATTTACTGGGTCCTCCCCGGAACACGGTATAGTGGTATTAGATACTTTGTGGGCGTTCTGCGCGTGTTTTCTTTAAACGAGCATGTTTCTGCAGCCTTCCGTTATACTCTGCAGGGACGGAATGTGATCGCAGCAAACACAGGATGCGAGCTGCAGCTGATAAGGGAGGGCGGCGCGTGGTAGCGGAGCTGCCGCGTTGTTTTTGCTAAGCTCCGCAGCTGCTGCCTCAGGTCGCCTTCCGACCGGATGCGCACGAACCTGCGTATCTAACGCAACGGCCGCAGCGCTGTATAGGTCTCCGGACAGCCAGACGCGCATGTAGCGAGGAATAGAGTTTTAGCTGGTCCCTGTATAATGTGCACGGAACGTTAACTTCACGGAATATACTGGGTTACTGGGCATTTACACTTGTTATTGTGAGGCATAAATGAATAAAAATGAAAGCCTAGTCGAACCCGGATGTACCGATTCCACATGTAACGAATTATTGTGTATAACGAACGGCAGTAGAAATCCCCTTGAAAATTTTAACAGGCGGAGCTGTTCTTAGGCGAGCGTGCGCCGTCGATGACGGCGCCGTCACGCAGGAGCAGAGCCGGAGAGGTCACGTGACCCGCTCGCCGGGAGGAGAGGAGCCGACCGATCGGAGCGCGCGCCGGTGAGGAGGAGGAGAGGCGCCGGGGTATAGTAGCAGGCGTTCGCGCCGCGCGCTCATCGCGCGATGAACGCCGCTCCATCGCTGTTAAAAAAAAAAACAAAAAAAAAACATACGCGACAATCGCAGAAACAGAACGACCACAGCTCCGCTTGTTTCGACAGACTTCACTTCGTGGAAGTTGCTACATTTTTTGTATAAAAATTTTATTTATTATATCGAATTACCTACATTTCGAACTTTATTGTGGACCCTTTCAGATTCGATACATCCGGGTTCCACTGTAGTTGACAACACCGGAAGGACATCGTGCGACGTGTTGTCCGTCTACGATGCGTCGCGTTCTTCTATTGCGCTGTCCCGTGATGCGCTAATCGTGTTCGACCTGCTCAACGATTTTCATATTCGGCCATCCCTATACCGCTTGCGACCTCACCTTGCCGGGGAGGCCATTTAGCGCCGAGACGTACCACAGCCGGTGCGCACTGGTTTATCTAAGGAGCGCGGTGCCGCTCCTTCCTCCCGTTCGATCCTTCGAGGTCGCGGGTTCGCATCCGGCAGTGGCGGCCGCATTTAGGTGGGGTTGAAATGCACGAAAAAAAAAAAAACGCTCGTGTACTTGACTTGCATTCAGGTACAACACCTGGTGGTCAAAATTAATCCGGACTTCCGCGACTATACGGCGTGCCTCATAGTCAGATCGGGGGTTTTGGCAAGTGGACCCGGGGATTTTCAAAATTTCCCGCTCCTTCGGCTTCTGCGCAGCGTTATATGCGCAGCTCGGGGATTCCCCCTGTGATTCCGAGAGAGGCGGGTGCCATGTCACTTCGCCGGCACAGCTTATACATCTTATGAGCACGGATGGACGGAATGACAGGCAGGACATGCATGCCCCATTTCCTATAGCTAATTTAACTGCACGCTGTTCATAAAAGGCACACTAAAGAGAAAACGAATGTGAGCTGTATTACTAAATTTCCCTTCTACATATATATATATATATATATATATATATATATATATATATAAAACTTCTTTTATCGTGAAAAGCTGCTGGGTGAACAGAACAAAAAATAAAAAAAAGTAAATACAGAATAAGCGGCGACGCCACCTCGAAGGTCCCGCACCATATCACTATGACGTCACAGCTTTTGACGTCGTGCGCGCGCTCAGGCCTAGTTTGTTCTTTGTCAGTAAAGATTGTTTTTTTTTAAACAATATTTCGTCAACCTAAACTTTAGCAGTTCTCTTTCGTCATCAGCCTGCAATTATGTCCACTGCAGGATGAAGGCCTCCCCCGGTGATGTCCAATTATCCCTGTCTTGCGCTAGCTGATTTCACCTTGCGCCTACAAAATTCCGAACTTCATCGCACTGTATACCTAGTTTTCTGCCGTCCTTGACTGCGCTTCTCTTTCCTTGGCACCCTTTCTGCGACTCTAGTGATCCACCGGGTATCCATCCTACGCATTACATGGCCTCACCAGCCCCGTGCTTTTTTTCCCTTTTAATGTCCACTCAAATATCGGCCACCCTCCTTTGCTCTCCGATATGCACAGCGCCCTCTTCCTGTCTCTTACATCAACATTTTTCGTTCCATCGCTCGTTGCGCGGTCCTTAACCGCGCTTCTTCGTTAACCTCGAAGTTTCTGCCCCATACGTTAGCACCGGTAGAATGCTATGATTGTGCTGAACTATGGATTTGGCGCGGGCTGTAGTTGTATATGCCCTGTATATGCGACCACACACTTGTCAGTTGCAATTCGTTCCTCGAACAAGCATGACGTGTGTCGAGCGAACCCCCTGAACAACACTTTCCAATGTGGTGAACGCGGTTTAAATCGTGGATCCGTGACCTCGAAGGGATGCGACGTAATGCCTACCGCATTTCTCTGGACCGCTAAATCGCCGCTGATCTTTTTTTGCTCGTCTTCTTCTTCTTCTTACTGTCACCTTAAGACTTGGTTGCAGGACGGGCGCTGTTGTGGGCTCGAGGCGCCCAGGCTCCGGGGGCGCAGTCTTCTTCTTCTTCATTCCTGCGCCAACCTTTCCTTCCTCCCTCCACCACCGTCGCTCTCTGCCTTGACGGTTTCCACAAATAACCGGTGGTTGCCAGCGCCCCCTTGTATCACTCAATCTCAGCCGTGCAGGGCGCGCCCCGCGCGCGGCAGAGCTTTAAGCGCGTTTCGAAAGAAACGCGCGTTCCGGAGAATTAGCCCGACCGGAGACGCCCTTTGGCCGAAAGAATTAGTGACGTCTTAACTGACGCAAGTAGATCGCGTCGCTTTATTCCTATATATACTGCGCGCCGAGAAATAGTCCCATTGCTAGGTCGCTGCCACGAACGAGGACACTTTAGTTCGGTCCGTCGGGTGAAGTACTACATACATAAAGGTGCTTGTTGTTCGGATACAAAAGTATTGCGATCTTCTTATCATGTAAGGTGAAGTGGCGAGGTAATTGTTGCGAAAACGGTGGTTTACGATATCGAGCATCGATAAAGTTTCGGCGCTCGAGGTGTTTGGATTATCTGCCTTCCCCCGCTTTGTTGTACGGATGACATTGGCTAAACGTCCGTACGAGATGTCGCGGTCGCAAGGTGACACGATATTCCTAGGTTCACGCAGATACTTTCCTTTCTTTCGCGTCGAAAAATAATCCCTCGTTCCGGCTCTGTTCTTAACAGCGAACAATGCGCAGTGCACGTGCATGACTGCTGGGAAACACGGCATTTGAGCGCTAACTGATTTTACCGTTCTTCTTAATTTCTAAAAGCTAATAGACGAGGACGACGCTAAAACAGTCGTGGCATTCGGCGGATTGGTACAATGATTCAGCGTATGCCGATGCACGCTTTCCCACATTTGATTTGCGCCGAGTCAAGCATCGCTTTTTCACGCGAACGATAGCCGACACTCTCAGCGCGCATGCGCAGTTAGGATGGCGGAGTGATACAGTGGGCCTCTTCGATTATCTATTCCCGACAGTCCCGGACTGCCCGAGACGATGTTTTCAGCCAATGAGCGTTGCGTATGCAGTCTTTAGGACGGTCCGGGACTGTCAGAGACGGACAATCTAACAGGCCCAGTGGCTCGATGCGCAAGTCCGGCCCTCCCGGTATTGGGGACGCTGGGGACGCAGCTTCAGCAACGCTGCACGCAACTTCAAAAGCCAGGCCCTGGCCGCGGCCGCGTCTTCCGCTGAAGCAGGGCGTTCGGACCGGATCGCACGCGTAGTGATGGATGAAGCACAACGCTCGCGCTTGTGTTACTAGCGCCAGCTGCTATTGCTGCAGCCGCTGCTGCTATTTGCTGGCACTCAAACGTGTAGCGTTTTTATTTGTTTTCTACCGTTTTTTCCCGTTTTTTTTTATTATTTTCCCTGGTCTCCCTCATTCATCCGTCCGGACGGGGCTGCTATAGGACGAGCTTGGAAGCTTTGTTTTGTTTAGCTTCCTTTTCTTTCGTAATTTTCTTTCGGTTTTTCCCTGACGCTAAGTTTTCTTTTCCAGTACGTTTCCACTGGCTCGCGAAGCGGGAAACGGCTTGGCTGGCGGCTTCGCTTGCTTACTCACCACCGCACCGGCTACTTTGTGCTATATATGTTCGTCCCCCTTTGCGCCGGCGCCTCGTAAAATTGAATTTGGATGTTCTGGAGATCGTCTAGAAGAGGTCTCGAAAAGCACGCGGTCGCGTGCTTTGAGAACTTTGCATGTATAGGACAATCTATGCTATCTAGACTAATTCTAAAGCTGCTGCTCGTAGACGCATTGTGCAGACTATCTATAATCTACGCAGATATAAGTCTGAGGACCCTCGCCATACTCAAACTATAGACCCTGACAGTCGCTACAATGTAGTCTATAAACATCGGTGATATTCTAGACAGTCTACAGAATCCTGCCATAGACAAACCATGGAGCCTGCTTGGGTCTGTACAATCTAGACTGTCTATAGACGCCTTACATAGACTTCCTATACAATACATATATAATCTAGACGCTCTACAGACTCCTGCCATATAGACAAACTACGGAACCTGATACAGTGATCTACATTATCTATATACATACCTGCTGTAGATAATCTGTAGGAAACTACAACATATCGATAATGTAGACATGGTTATGAAGATCCCGCCAGGTAGACTAACTATAGATCCTGCTAGAGACAGTGAGGTTTCCAGAACTCTTGTCTGGTGCCTACGTACCCCCCCCCCCCTCTTTCTTATGCTCTCATCCTCATTTAATATTGATAGTGGATTCTACAATTTTTCGGAAAAAAAATCTAAAACATTGATGGCATAAAGTGAAAATTTGATTCATGCAGTTACAAGATTTCAACTTCTTTCAAATCCAACAAACCTCATCAAAATCGATGCAGTGGTTGCCGAACAAACGGACATTTCCGTTCCTGTACGTATTTAGATAGGGGAGCTCCCGAGCCTTAAAGCGTAACCGGAAAGGCGTCTGGCCGGAGGACGGGGAAACATCTCATCGTCGCTTCGAAAGAGGGAATGCCCATAAAGCCGCGCGATTGTTTGTCAACACCGGCGGTTCAAACTTCCTTTTTTTTTTTTTTACTTTTTTTGTTCCACCACCTTCTCACGTCGCGCGTCGTTACCTACGCTAGCGTAACACGAAGCCCCAAGGTCGCGCGCCTTCACACCGAACCACATGCGTACTCGTGCCTTGTAGTTACGTCATTGTTCTCGGCAACAGGTGTAGAAGGGGCTGGGGGGGGGGGGGGGGGGGGGAGTGTCATGTACGTGATATCGCGTTGCGTTAAGCCCGTTTCGCAACGTACGTTCACCTCGCGAATTCCAGCGCAGCCGTCGTTGTAGCTCTGTAGCCTAACAACACTGCCCCGTGCTTGCTTTTTCTGGACACATATTTCGTGTTTTGCTGTTTGCTTCGTGTTTTCTTTGCCATTAGGCGTGATCGGAAAAAAGACCCCCGACCTCTGTTTCGTCTGCTGTCTTGTTGCTTTTCTTTTGTTTCCTTCTTTCTTTTAGGTTTAGGTTTAGCTTGGAGCTTTCCGTCGCAGCCTTCAAGTGGCAGCTCATGTTCTCCTGTGGCCAGACGGGCTGGTGTGTGTGTGTGTGTGTGTGTGTGTGTGTGTGTGTGTGTGTGTGTGTGTGTGTGTGTGTGTGTGTGTGTGTGTGTGTGTGTGTGTGTGTGTGTGTGTGTGTGCTTGCCATGCCAAAACATGGCGGCGTAAATACGCATGGGAAAGAAAACCAGAGACACGGCGCGTAGTGTGCGCGCGTGATCACGCCATTTCAGGAGCAGACGACGACGTCGTATGCAGGCCTGGCCTGGCCATGGGAACAGACGGACAGTTGGGTTCCCAAGGCGCCTGCACGACGCATCGCGCATGCGCCAATCGGTGGACCTTGAAAACTTTAGTACAGGAGCTAGATGCGTGAAGTTCAGGTGACGGAAGGCGAAAGACTGCGGCTGCGCCGAAGAAAGTCGGTGGCGAGGAGGAGTCGCGTTTTGAGAAACTGCACTTGCATGGCCACCACTCGCAACGTTCTCCAAAGTTTCCGATGCTCTTGCGAGCGACAGAGATGATGCAAGCGGGGCCGCGTTACTGCGCTCCAAAGATGAATAATGACATACTATTTGGGGGTTTCTTGGCACGAAGGGTCCAATTTTGCGAGAGCGCCAATATAAGTCAGTTATATTTACACCTGTAATACCTAAACGCAGTTCCACGTCAAGGAAAAATTAAAGCAAGTTGTTCACCTTTGTTTCTTGCCACGAAGAGCACGCTTGTCCAAGAAGCAATGAAATGTTACTTGAGCTAGAACTTAGTGTGGCATTTAATTAGTAGCGTTACGCTGGGAAATATTATACAATGGCTTTGCGAAGTGTAATATTGGATACATGTAATGGATGCCTCGAAGAAGCAACGTACAGAAGCGTTAGCAAATATTGATTGATTGATTGATTGAGTCTGAAGTCCGAAAGAAACATTGAGCATTGCGACGCCGTGCCTTTCAGCGGTGCTAGCTGCCAACAGTGTGAACTTGCAAACACTACGACGTTCATAAAAGGTGCGAGTTATAGCGGGGACAGTGCGGCACCTTTCCGCGTGCGCGCGTGCTACTTTTCTGCCTATCAGCGCTGACCGCAATTAGCGAGACCGTCGTTCCGCTTCTCGCAATGCCGAGATTTCTTTTCGCACGGCTTTCTCAGCTAAAACGCAAGCGGTCACACGCAGTCACACCTCTCGCGCTATCTGCGTTTTTCTTTCTTTCTTTCTTTCTTTCTTTCTTTCTTTCTTTCTTTCTTTCTTTTCTTTCTTTCTTTCTTTCTTTCTTTCTTTCTTTCTTTCTTTTTTTGCGCGAGTTCGCCTTCGCTTCACTTTGACGACCGCGTCTTGGACGCTGCTCTTTTGCCGATAAGAAGGCCTGCGACGCTTCTATATACGCGAGATACGGAAGAGGCTCTTTCGATTAGGACAGCCGCTATCTCGAGTGCACTCCGTCTAAAGTTGCGTCGAGTCGTAAAAGCTATGCCCGAGATAAGCTTGGCCGGCCTGTGTCGACCCCGGCCTCGACGCTTCTTTACCCTTTGTGTTCCTGGCAGGGGCACTTCCCCGCATCTTTTTGTGCGGCGTCTGTTGGTTTTGCGTCTATAGACCAGTTTGGGAGCGTATGCTCGTGCGACCCCTATAGGTGCATTACAAGTGGAAGTTGCCTTGAGTGTCAATATATTGGAGGCGACTGCGTAAACTATTCAGTTACCGGATGGGTAGTCGGATGCGCGCGGGAACTGTATATAGAATTGCTTTATAAGGCGTTTTCTTGACCTCAGATTTCGTTGAAAATCGATACTTAATTTGATATACCATATGTGTCCCACGTAATTTGTTGCCAAAGTTTAAAAATATGGGAGTCCCACGTAGCTGGACGGAACCAAGGTGCTGTTTTTTTTTTTTTTTTGCCGTCGCTTGGAGGCAGTCACTTGATTATTCCTTTAAGTTCGCCTAATTGCATAATTAGTGTTAAAAAAATCAGCTTCTCAAATATGTGCAGAGCATGAGTGTGAATGAGAAAATTGTAGACGAGTCGTTTTGAGGACGGTGTACAATTTTTTTAAATAATTGGGAGCTTTTTTTATTTTATTATTTATTTAAATTTCTTATTTATCTATTTCCTCCATTTATCTTATTTATTTATTTAAATGCAGGAGGAGTGCCCTCATTGACTGACCGCCTCCGCTAAATTAATACGTCAAGCATCACGAATGGCCGGCATTTGCTCTTACGAAGAGCGTAGTTAACTTTTTTTTTTTTTTTTTTTTTTGAGATAAGGACTCTGGCCGTTCCTGTTCCTCGTAGGTTGTGTCCCGTGTGGCATTTCCGCGTCTGGTTGCAGTTGCATAAATCTCACGTCCTTGTTATATCTGCGTCTGCGTGTGGGCATCGTATCAATGTGTATGCCTTCGATAATGTATCACGCCTTCCCAATGTCTGCGGTTGTCTGGTGGTTATACGTGCACTGTATCACGTACGCTACGATATCTCCGCGCTATCTGGATTGCTGGTGTCGGGGGGGGGGGGGGGGCTTTCATTTTGATCCGTAATTGCGCACTCTTTTACATTTTTTTTCCCCTTAGCTTCGCCGATAACGTGGCGTCGAAAAGGACGCCGCAAGCGCCTCATATATAGATTCGACGTGACCACTCAAACAACTCTGTTCCGTGCGTGCGCGACGTCACAGCCGTTGTGCTGCCTTTCTCGCCGCGTAACTCGCGTTCTCTTTACGTCTCGTCTACATCCCTCCGAGACTCGAAAACAGCTCAAGGCCGTAACGCTTTTCAAGTCGATTCTTATTACTTGCTTGTGGGTTTTACGCACGCGAAGAAAAAAAAATCCTGGTTAAGTATCCCGGATGGATGTCAGAAGCAGTACCTGTGGATAAAGATGGTCATCTTTATCCACAGGTACGTGGATTGGGTTGAAGATGAATATGCAGAAGACAAAGATAATGTTCAATAGCCTGGCAAGGGAACAAGAATTCAGGATCGTCAGTCAGCCTCTAGAGTCTGTAAAGGAGTACGTTTATATAGGTCAAATACTCATAGGGGACCCGGACCATGAGAAAGAAATTTAGAGAAGAATAATATTGGGTTGGAGTGCATACGGCAGGCATAACCAAATCCTGACTGGGAGCTTACCACTGTCGTTGAAACGAAAAGTGTACAATTGTTGAACAATACCGATACTAACATATGGGGCAGAAACTTGGAGGTTAACAAGGAAGCTCGAGAACAAGTTAAGGACCGCACAAAAAGCGATGAAACAAAAAATGTTAGGCCTAACGTTAAGAGACAAGAAGGGGGCGGTGTGGATCAGAGAACAAACGGGGATAGCCGATATTCTAGTTGACATTAAGCGGAAGAAATGGAGCTGGGCTGGCCATGTAATGCGTAGGATGGATAACCGGTGGACCATTAGGGTTACAGAATGGATACCGAGAGAAGGGAAGCGCAGTCGAGGTCGGCAGAAAACGAGGTGGGATGATGAGGTTAGGAAATTTGCAGGCGCAAGTTGGAATACGCTATAGCGCAAGACAGGGGTAATTGGAGATCGCAGGGAGAGGCCTTCGTCCTGCAGTGGACATAAAATATAGGCTGATGATGATGATGACGTGGATAAAGATGACCATCTCCCCATGTTTCGTATGGTAGAAAAAAAAACTGATTTTATTTGCAGAAACGTAGATATGAGAATGTAAAATCGTGTGGTAGGTTGGCATCTATGCGCTGCATCCTGGTGTTTTCGTGTCGTTTCGCGCGGTATCCGGAACGCACTTCACGGTTACGTTTCGTCGTCTGTGAACGACACAGCGGCCGTTACTTCGAATGTTCTCGAAAGCTAGCGGCAAGAATAATAAGAATAATAAAAAAACTAGGCCACTTCCATACACTTCCGCTGGCACTCGCGTAGGGCAACTCGCAGGGCAATACGCAGGACAGTGCGCAGTAGCCATGAGGAGGGGCAGTGGGCTCTGACGCAGTAAGTGTGACGTAGCCAAGGTCACCGGGCAAAGCGGACGCGTGCTCTTCGAAAACTACAGGCGAGATGACGGTGCAGTCTCAGAAGCTCTCTCTCTCTCTCTCTCTCTCTCTCTATATATATATATATATATATATATATATATATATGCATGCCCTCATGGGTTGAACGTGTCTGTACGAACGCATCATGGGAAGACGGAGCCATGCGTTTGCCCTGTCTTTTCTCTCCTTGCCAGTTTTTAATTCGGGATGTGTCGCGAGGCGTGTGGTAAGGAATGTCAACTAGAATTGCGTCTGACTCTGCCAGTTGTGTTTCGTGCCGTCTCGGAGTCTCTCTGCCTGTGTGTGCAGTTGAGGTTACTGAACGCGATGGTCGAGGGTTCGTTTCCCGGTCCCGCGCGCTGTCCGCGTACCGATGGGAACGGAATGCAGATACGCTACATAGTCTATACCGTCCTTTGAGACTGCAAGTTGTAAGAGAAATCTCGGTGGTTGACGTTAATCCGCAGCCCCTCCCCCCCTCCCCCAATATATACGGCTTGCCTTATAATCGTATCGTGGTTTCGGTACGTAAAACCACGGATTTTTTATTTAGATTTTAAATTTAATTACCGTTCCGGTGGAACGAAAGCAGGCAAACGCATTCTATAGGTGAAGTCCGCCTGTGTTCGTTTAGTACAATGCCACGGTACCCTGCACTGTAAAATAATTTACACCCGTTACTGTGAAGGGTGTAATCCTGTCTGTAACTCACACCATTTTTGGGTGTAAGGGTGTAAGTTATAGACATATTTACACCCGTATTCACTTTTAAGGCTATAAATTAATTTACAGTGGACAGGCGTGCGTTATATTGCGTATACGGGTTGTACGCTGCGTCCGGTATCGCGATTCAGATAGCGGGCCAGATGGAGATAGAGCGTGTCTCTTTTTTCTCGCTTGTTACGCGCACTCTGTATCTCTATTGACCCGCTTTTCTTTACGGATAAGATAGCGCTTAGGAGTACTTCTTGTTGAGCTGGTTGGTGACGGCATACCTGTTAGAGAAGGGGGCGCAAATTAACACACGCGAAGGACACGGGATAAGATAACATGTCGCAGGACGCGTGTGGTATATATAAATCTGGGAAGGCCTCCAAGCCGCAGTATTCTTATGCTGCGAGCTACGAAAAGATATGAAACGTTTAGCGCTGCTCGAACCTAGCAGGAAACGATCGAAGTGTACACCTCCCCCCTCCCGTATTCCAGAATGGCCTTTCACTCGACGCTGCACCTCGACTCGAGATAGTGGATGTCAGCGCCGCCTCTACAGGAATAGTCGCTGTGCTTCATTGGCCATGGCTTCCGATATCTGCGCGCGCCGGCACACCAGCCCGCGCAAGTCTCTGAGGCCATGCGTTGACACTTAACGGCAATTGTTGAGCACGGCCGCCTGGATCGGCGCGCGCGGCGCGCGTCGATCCAGGCGGCCGTGTGTTGAGAAGCGTAGTACCTCCTTCGGTCGAGGAGCGGCGCTGTACTGAACTCGGCGTGCAGGAAGAAGTGTTTCGGGTTGAGTATTGTTTCGAAATACAGGGGGGCAGATTTGCTCAAACGTATACTATCGACGTCAAATGAAACGCGAAGAGCGGAGCGCCTAACCCAAGGTATTATAGTGCGCGTCGTCCTGTCATCGCCTTTGGCAGACGCGCGCTTCAGGTTTGACCGCACTATATTTATTATCTATTTTTATTATATATTATTATATTTTATAGCACCCATATTGTTTATGTCTTCATTATATGAACATTCCAATGTTCTCTACCATGCCGCTGTTTATACGGGAACGTTTCAGTGCGAGTGTCGCGATTTACTCGTTTCATGTTCCATTGATCTTTCTCTTCTTCCTCCTCTTCTCTTTCCCGTTCCCCCTCTCTCTTTATCGTTATTTTTCGTTCGTCGCCATCGCCGCCGCAAAACATCATCTCCCCGAAACCACCGGCGTGGTCGATGCCGTTGCTGTCACCCTGTCGGAACGTGGTCATCATCATCGTTACCCCATGCGCACCGCTTCCCCCTTTCCCACCTCCGTTCCCGGCTGACGTCACAACGTGACGCAACACCCTGCCGTACGTCCCGTCATCCCTCTTTCCTGTTACCGTAATCCCCCTGCCGTCCCTTCGGTTCCCGGCTGACGTCACAACGTCACGCAACACCCTGCTTCACTCCCCCTCATCCCGTCTTCCGGTTATCGTCGCCTCGCCCCCTCCCCCTCGTCGCAGGCTTCGGGAAGCATCTCGCACTGTCTGCTTCTCTGTGTCGCTAGAGACGTGAGTACGGCACGGTCGTAGCTCGTAGTACGTAGCTGTAGACTGTAGTCGTATAGCACCTACTGACACGATAGCACCATACTGACACGATACTTTTGAGTCGTCTTCTCTCTCTCTCTTTTTTTTTTTTTTTTTGCAGGAAGATCTGGTACCTCTAAATCACAGATAAAAATAGTGACGAGCCTCAGAGCGCCGGAACTAATTCGAAAATATCGTGTCAGCACACCTTTAACGCACATCCAATGCACGGTACATAGGCGTTTTTGCATTCCGCCTGCGTTGAAATGCGGTCGCCGCGCCGGGGATTTGATCCCGCGACTTTGTAACATCGTAACACTAAGCAACCATGGCGGGTAGTGTGTGTGTGTGTGTGTGTGTGTGTGTGTGTGTGTGTGTGTGTGTGTGTGTGTGTGTGTGTGTGTGTGTGTGTGTGTGTGTGTGTGTGTGTGTGTGTGTGTGTGTGTGTGTGTGTGTGTGTGTGTGTGCATGTGTGTGTGTGTGTGTGTTGCATGTGCGTGCGCGCGCAAGTGAGATTTTCGTGGAATTCGCCTGCCGCGGATTCCTTGAAAATTAGTTTTAGCGTGTCCGGCATTTCGGTAAACGCAGGCGGACTGGGCGTTTTACCGGATAAGCGGAGGCGCAGACGAGAACGTCCTGCACGGTGCAGCCACCTGGTGACGCGGAGCTCAGACAAACACAGAGCTAATATATTGCAGTAACCAAGTGCATTCTACTTCGCTGTTGGTGTAAATCTCATCTCATCTGACGCTGTGTTTGCCTGTATGCTGGTTGCCTATACCAGATTTCGCATAGACCCGTGAACTTCTGTGGGGTTTTATTTAAACACCCTGACACGCAAGAGCTGGCGAGCTGTGCTGTCAAGATTGCGCATCTGAAAGCGCGGGTGTCTCGGTGCCCTCTGCTTCCTCTCGTGGGACAACTAGGGAGGATAACGAATTGTCGCATAAATTGCTATACATTTCCTGGGCCGACATAATGTAATTAACGAGTCTATATTGCAATGCTTATTCATTTCCCCACTTCAGCAGTGTTCCCGAGCGCTGATCCGCCCACGTTATCGCTCCGATCGGCTGGCAGTGAATGGTGAGTGATAAGAAAGAGACGGAATCGAGCGTAAGGAATCGCTACGTCATACCAGTTTCCGGGGACGTATTATGTCACTTTTACTTTTCCATTCTGCCGTACGGGATTGGCTGGCACTGACGCCAAACCTTTGTTATCGTCAGTATATCGGTCCTCTCTGCGACGGGCGATAAGAAATGAACGGAGTCTCTGCATAATCCCCGCATAATGCGGCGTCTGGTTTCGTCACGGTCGCTACGCAGCGGCGTCGACGACACACTTGAGGTTGGTTGCCCGCGCGCCGGATCACGCCACGTCTAAGACAACGTGTCGGGTGTTTTCCGTCGCCGGGGTTGGGTAAATTACGTAAGCTGCGAGTCACCCGAGTATACGTCAAGCGGCAATTTTTAGAACGAGACTGCCGCCCAGTGATCCCCGTGTATAGCGGATCCGTCTTACAATGCTGTCGCCCTGTTGCTCGCGTTCCTGTTTATCCCTCAGCTTGGCGTCCTCCCTGGCCTGCAGCGCTCGCAAACAGCGTTAGCAAAGCTCTCTTTTCGTCCTTTACCCCCTCACCCAAACACGCACAAACATCCTTCCAACCTCATCAACCTCGTTCACGCTCGCTTTGTCATTGAAACAAAGCCAGACACCTTCCGCAGTCCCTCTCCCTTCCTCTCGTCTCGCTTGCAGGTGTATATCCAGGGCGTGCATGGCGACCCCCGCTCATAATGTCTTGGCAGGCCAGGTGCAGTTGCAGCCTAGACCTTGGTAGTAGTAACCACCAACAAACATGGGTCGGCAAAATAAGTGCGCCCTCACTCACACTCATTCGCCGGCATACTGTTTTTTTTTTCCGGCTATGTACGTATACAATGAAGTTAGGAAATTTGCAGGCGCAAGTTGGAATACGCTAGCGCAAGACAGGGGTAATTGGAGATCGCAGGGAGAGGCCTTCGTCCTGCAGTGGAAATAAAATAGGCTGATGATGATGATGATGATGATGATGATGACGTATACAATCGCGTCCGCCCACCTTCGCCAACAATTCAGTCGCGTGCGTATTCACGCCGACTCGCATCTACAGCTGCTACAAACCTTCCGCATCCAATGACAACACGTCGTGCGAGAGCGCTTTGTACGTCACATGTATCTGCTGTTGACACGTCACATGTATTCAGCCAGAGGCAAATGAGGTCGTAGCAGTTGCTCTATGCGATAAGTCTTTGGGTTTTCAATTAAATAAAGAAATGGTGAATCAATCAGCAGCGGATATGGGTACCGTCTGCGGCGACGCCACTCAAAGTATCGATTTTACTGCAGCCTAATGGTGGCGCCATCGGTCGCGGCTACGGTTAACACCGTGCTTTCGCCATTGTCATGGCAGATGGCGCCGTCGTTACATTGAAACATGTTTTATGAGAATTTAAATATATCTACCCAGCTGTCGGTTTAGGCCCCGCTGGTCTCCTTGAAGCCCTTGGGTTCAGCGATGACAGAGGGAAAGTAAACATGTCCGCAGTATAGAGATTAGTAAAAGGCGATTGGAGGTTTGGTGACAGAAAGGTAGGCCTAGATCATAAACAGCGGAGGCGTACAAAAACGAAGTTCCCAATGGTGGTTCAGAAACTTTCATGCTGGGAATTTTTTGGGCTGTTAGGAAAAAAAAAGATAGGCAAGACATTAGGCAAATTAAGAAAACAAACTTGTTGGCGGCCCGTTTCATAGGGGACGCTCATCGCATCCATCCAGCCATCTATCCATCCAGCGGAAACACGGATATTTTCGATTAATCGAAAATTTCCGAGTGTCGTGTCGCTGCAGGCGACGCCCGCTTCGTATTTCTTGTGAACAAAGCTGGTGATGAAATGCCCACAAATGTGGTATTACACTAAACTCACTACAAACTGCTATAGCTCTGTGCAAAATTCGAGCGCAGGCAAGCCGGCGGTTTAGCGGGTACAGACACGTAAACCCGACGTTCCTATTTATGCAAACTATAACCTCTGAGATCGGCTGGCGCGCCCGCAATCTCGGAGGCGATGATGCAGCATACAGTATATAAAGAAAGAGTTTGGTTGCCATAGCCACTGCCCCGTCTAGAACGGGACGCTCATAAAATCCGTCCGTCCGTCCACTTCGCGCATGTTATCAGTCGTGAACGGCTGCCTCTGCTGCCCATAATAAAGATCTCGTTTACAACCGCGAAGGCCTTGAAGTGGGTGTGGGTGCCATCCTTCCATGGGAGGCGCGTGCGTCGTGCTGCGCGTGTTGACAGTGAGAGCTGGCAGGGAGATATACATGAGAGTGAACAGAGCGAGGTGAATGGGGGAACAGATAACATCGCCGCTGTAAACAGCGAGAAATCCTCACTCGGAATCATATCGCATGTAAGATATATGCGCGTCGCGGTGACACTTTGCATTTGGCTACCATGCTGTTAAACTCCTGAAAGCCCAAACATCATTTCACTTTAAGGACAATTAGAAAAGTAATTGATTACTTAGTAATTCTCTTGATGAGCTGTACTAAGCTGAAACTTCGCTGCAGCGCGTCACAGACGCTACTATAGATATTGCGTTAAGTTTCCCGCGTTCAAAATCGACATTTTTGAGGTGTCGTCGCTGCGTCAGATGTGGTATGTTTGGTTTTGTCTGGTTATTTGCCTCCTTTCTACCTTTTTCATGTTTATTTCTCGGAGGTCATCGCGTATACTGGGGTTAGCGCTGAAACATTCCGGCGTTCTTGTTCTTATTCTCTCTCTCTCTCTCTTATTCTTTTAGCACGACGTTGCGGGTTCGATTCGCGGCCGCTGTGGCCACACTTCGATGGGAATCAAGATGGAGCAGACGCACCTCTGCATTTATATTTTTGGTGCATGTTGAACTCCGGGGGATCAAAATTATCCAGAATCAATCAGTTACGGCGTCTAGTATGACCTAGAAGTTTTATAGAACCTTAGACCTTGTCAGATAATAAAAATTGCAGGCTCTCGTTACAGTTTACGATATACCGAAGGTATACAATCCTGAACGTCGGAACTGGCGGCACCGTCTTCCGATGCGGGCGTCAGCTATAGTACGTACGCAGAATTGCAACGAATTTATTCTACCTATGAGTTTGTGCAAAGGTGTCGGCTGCAACTGTCGTCAGTGCGCAGTGGATTTATATTTTTTGCCTTTCCCACTTGGGAGAACGATGAGACAGCAATAATAATGATGTTAATAATAATAATAATAATAATAATAATAATAATAATAATAATAATAATAATAATAATAATAATAATAATAATATAAATAAAAACGTTTCTAACTCGTTGTGGTTCAAGAAAATGTCTCAAGGTGCCGCTACCAACACTGCTGCTCGTTGACTGTGATAGCAAGTATTCGAGTCAAAATTTCCTGTAGTAATTGACTAGTAATATTCTTGATGAGATGTATACATCATAAGCTAGGCTTTTCAGCGGTTCAGAAACGCTATTATGGGTATTGCCTTACGTTTCCCGCGTTTAGAACAGCACACTGAGGCATGATACTCCGCGTATCAAAATTAACACGTTGGGATTCGTGGGAATATTGAATCGCTCGGTATATAGGTCGGAAAAAAAATACTACTGCACATTGAAACGTCGAATTCGACACCGTGTTCCTCTGGCTTTGCGGGAATTCAGCTTTATCGCAAATCCCTCGTCCGGTCAAATTTATGCGTCGGACTGTATATATATACGTATGACCTATAAAGCTTTCACCGATCACGAAGAGCTACTCGCTGCATTTTGTCGCGGTCTACATAAGCTACATCAGCTGTATATTCGCATGCTGATGAGGAAGATAAGCTTCCTTTTATTTATTTATTTATTTATTTATTTATTTATTTATTTATTTATTTATTTATTTATTTATTTATTTATTATTTATTTATTTATTTACTTACTTATTATCGTTTTTTTATTCATAGTTTTCTTCTAATCGCATTCTTCCTCTCTCAAAAATCTTACTTTCTAAGCTCCCGCGTTTAAATCGTTAATTCACTTGTGTTTACACACCTAATATAACCACCCGATTCATGACCAATCCCCTACTGTGTGTAAGCGCCACAACCGGCTCGTCCGACAGCTTAGCGTGGTTCAACGGTTATATCGCTGACGTGGCCCAGATCGATAAATCAAACTCGGCGCGTCGCGTGTACTCCGGACGTTACGTAAGGCGGATCTGCATACGGTCGGTAGACCGTGCGTTGTGTTTGAAAGGGGCGTATGCGTGCATCTTTGCGCGTGTGATCGCTCGACAGGAGACGTCGCGTTGGCACGCCCAGGGCGCGCGTATATCTCGGAATCCTTTTTGACTTCGTCTATACAGCTGCTCCGAGATTCGCGACAACGCCTGACCTGTACGTCGTGCCCTTGTCCCGCTGAATGCCTCTCCTGCTGTGTATATAATGCTGTCTTTTTTTTTTCTTTTCTTTAATGCTATTAGCAATGTTCAAAATTTACTGCCTTTGGGGGTTTCGACCCTTGGACATAGCGACAGGAAGGTTGGCGATGCCATCCACGATTTTATTGCTGGGTCAGAAAGATTTCGACTGTACAATCAGGACTTAAAAGTTTCGTTATAGTTCTGCAAAATCGATTAGCTTAGCTCTATTTTTGTTTCCGTTTATCTATTCCTTCATTCTATTAAAATCACAAGTAATCCATCTATTAATTCTCTTATGCATATTCCCAAATTTTGTTTACATTATTTTATAATTCTTCTTTCTTGTTGTTATATTAAACTACCCGGTTCTTAACTACTAACCTCTAGGCCGTACATCGGCGTCTACAGCATTCTAAGCCTACTTCATCAACTATGTGTTTGTCATGTCTGTCTAGCCTATAGTTGACAATTGGGGTCACTGAGAATGTGCTATACTGGGCGTTTGTGTGTGCCCGAACAAACAACACTCCATAATTATACATAGCTTAATAATTAAAATGTATACCAATTACGAATTTCCCATCACCGAATTACAGACGCATCACCACTTGAATACTAATCGCATTAGCGTAGATAATCAACATCCTCCAAAGATGTGATCCGCCTGTTTTAAGGCGAAGATTTCTTCTTTTTTTTTTTGCCTCACATCACGTGATTTCGCCTGGGTCGGTCGGTCGCCATCACGTGATTTCGCCTGGGTCGTTCGCGGTCGCCATCACGTGATTCCGGTCGTCGTCGGTCCTGTCGCTGGCCGGGTTCTCGCCGAGTAGATTTACTCATAATAGACTCGGAGCAGCGCGCGGGATGACAGGGACCAAGAATAGGAAGACGCATACGCTGCGCTGACTTTCAACTAAACGTTTTTGTTTGACCGCGTTCGTCTTCTTATTCTTGGTCCCTGTCGCGTTGCGCTGCTCGGCGTCTATTATGAATCCAAACCAACTCAGCCCGGCAACGTGCCTTACTAGATTTACTCCTTCTCCACGCGGGATTCAAACCGCGGCAGCGCCTTCCTCAAGCAATAATAACTTCAGTGATGGTGATGATATCGATATACGTACGCACATATTAATTCTACGAAGTGCATTCACAGTTCTCGCAATATCTATGCCTTACGGCAGTAACTGTGTCAGTGTCAACACGTGCCTAACTGCACATATGTATATAACCGTCTACGTATTGACTGCATAACCAAGTGCATAACCACATGAATGCATTGACAAAGCTATAATTGCCGAATCTTTCATTACATAGGATTTTATGAACACTTCGCTAAAGCTTCGCTTAACCATCGATTCCAACGTATTCGTTAGATCGGAATGCTTTTTTTTTTTTTTCAGATATACCGTCGTGAGCTCGAAAAAGTCAAAGGTACACTTAAGAGAATAATAATCTGCGCTGTATTACTTATTACCTTTCTACAAACCCGAGAAAGTCACTGTTACCGTGGGAATAGGCTTGGTAAGCGAGGAAAAACGCGTCTGTTCGGGTTTTGTTAACATTTATCGGTGAATACGGACTACAGCGTATTCTGAAAGCGTAGCGATGTTCCAAAAGAGAAATTTTCGAAGCGACTCCAAGCGATTTCGAATGGAATTGATTCTAAAAACAAAAGCCAAAGAGTGTGAGCATAGCGAGTTTCAGGAACTCTTCCTTCACCACGACGGTCCCAAAATACGAGAAAGTAGACTTAAATCCATGACGTCACACTCACGTGTGCCGGCGCTGGGACTTCGGCGCGAAATTCAAGCAATATGGACTTTACCGTTCATTTTTTTTTTTCGCTTCTAATATATAATCAACCTAGCATCTAAATTGAGGAAAATAGAGTTTTGAAAGAATAGCTTTCTCATTACAGATTTAGTGTCTTTATTTAGTGTTTTCGTTGAGCTTCGAAAGCCGTTTTTGAGTGACATTGCGCATAAGGACATTCGATCTTTTAAAAAATTAAATTATGGGGTTTTACGTGCCAAAACCACAGTTTGATTATGAGGGACGTCGCAATGGGGCACTCCGGAATAATTTGGACCACCTGGGGTTCTTTAACGTGCACCTAAATCTAATTGTACACGGCTGTTTTCGCATTTCACCCCCATCTAAATGCGGCCGCCGTGGCCGGTATTCGATCCCGCGACCTCGTGCTTAACAGCCCAACACCATAGCCACTGAGCGACCACGGTGGGTAGGACATTCGATCGTTCGTGCGTGTACAGCGGAACCTTCCAGGTACACGCGGTCCCCTCGCGTGGCCCCCTGTTATTCATTATTCGTATGCGGGTCGATGCCGTCGCGATTCGGGGTTCTGTAAACACCGTGACCTCGGTTGCAGACGGCCGTTGCTGGCACTGTACTGAGCCCTATACAGCGTCTGTTGAGTGGCTATAGAATGAACAGGGATTTCGATCGCGCACGCATTAGTCTACGCGTCGTCCTGTGTAAGTTGGAAAACAAGCGGTCCGCGGAGAGCTCTTTGCGTGCCGCCCGGATGTCCCTCCATGAGTAGCGAGAGTCACGCTGCTTATATACTATGCACTTAAATACCTCGTGCTTTCATGGGCGCGCACCTCGGTCGTGCAAAAGTATCGTATCGCATCACTCGTGTGTGCAAGTCACGCATTACAGGGATACTGTAAATAAGAGAAACTGTTCGGTCGCAGCATGTGTGCGGTCGCCTTCGAATGGTGTAGAGTAGTTTCTAAACCTTTGTATGCGTGAATTTGGCCGGCGAAGATTGAGCATCGGCGCTAGAAATTAAGGGTAAGAACTTCGTTTTCTTTGAATTTGTGCACGCCGGAATATGCCCCGCCGATGACGTCAGCGTGGCGCCGCGAATTCCGCTATATTCTCGTGTAATCTCGTGTGTGTGTGTGTGTGGCGGGGCGGGGGGGGGGGGGGGAGGGGATAGAGAACGCCTTTCGAAAATTTTGTCATGTTGAGTCTCTGCTTATTTGTTCTTCCCTCCTTATTGCTAAACGTTTTGGCGCAGACGCTGTTAGAACCCCAGAACCCATGACGTCATGGGTTCTCGGTCTCTCGCTTTTCGTTCTTGCATCCCCAACTCTGACTAACCGTGCTACCGCTCGCTAAAAGACCCACCTCATTCGGAATTCCACAAATGAAAGCTATCGATCCAGCTTAAGAGGACACTAGAGACAAAAAATAAAAAAAAAGAAAGAAAGAAAGACTGAGCTGTGCGTATTATTAAATTACTCTTCCTCAATACCAAAAAGGCTAATCTTATCGTTATAAGATAATTGGTAAGACAGAAAAGGCAGCGGTGGCGACGCCGCCTCGAAGTTCTCGCACCAACTCGACGTGATTTCATATATATTCTGACAGCGACTGTTCGGGCTTATCAACTTTTTTATCGGTAAAGATTGATTTATTATCTGAAATAGCCAACGGCTGAACCTGTCAAGTTTCAAAAAAACTCTTACTGCGCCACTATATGACCGAAATTCCGTTTTGCTGCTGCTTGACAAGGCTGCCTGACAGAACAGTGACAGGCTGGTGCTATTGAACGAAGAAACAGTACATAAAGCATACATATAGAACAATGCAAGGTGGAATGGTAATTGAACTATCGAAAATCGCAAAGCGTGTGTAATTAGTTACAACATTTTAAAAATAAGTTTTGAATTACGAAACAATCAGAATGGAAAAGTTGAGTCAACCGGGACGAAGGCCTAGTCAGGAAACATGCTTTGTCTGTTTCCTTTTGCCTTATCTCGTTATTATGGTAGATTGATGTATGTGTACACATGTCAGAATAAACAGTATTCTAAGTACTTCAGCGTACGCTGAAGAGGATACGAAGGCGAAAGCCTGCGCGCTCACGAGACATTCATTACATTACTTGACATTTTCATTCGAATGCGTTGCTACTTCCTATTACTTGTTTTCTCTCACCAAAAGTAGTGGGTTCGAATGCCTTAATTAACTGTCTTAATTAACCATGCCTTAATCCACTTCGCCTGAATTCACACCAAAGGTAGTGGGTTCGACTCTCGACCTTCACGATCGATGTCAATTGGAATCCAATTCGGACATACGGTCGGTTCGCCCGTATCTCCAAGCGGGTTCGACTCCCGCCAAAGGTCGAGGGGTTCGACTCCCTGTGAATTTTCGTGCCGTAACGCCGGACGTCGGATTTTTCGACCCACGAGCCATTCAAGGCTTTCGACCTAAAAAGGCTTTCGCCTTAATGTTGCCTGCGGGTCCTGGTGTATTTGAGGGGCTTAATTAAGCGAGTTTCGTTCAACCGAGAGTTTCGGAGCCTATATACAACATGCTCGCACGCCTTGGTGCTTCGCAGGGTGCACAGCTTCGCCTCGGAGACCCGCATCCGACTGCCGTCGGTGAGCGGCAGTGGCGGCTCGACGAGCGGCCGGCGCCGGCCCCAACCAGCGAGCGGCGGCCGCCAGCAGCAGTTCGCCACCTCCCGGAACCATTCCTCCTCCGGTTCCTCGCACCAGGTCCGGGGCAGCTGCGAGAGCCTGGGTACGTTGCCACGTGACACAAACCTATCTTTCAGTCGTGACGGCCTGTCGATAACCGTCTCAAAGTTACGCAATTTGTATATACTCACGCGGCCCTCGATCGTGGCCACGCGATTTGTTGAAGGTGCCAGGGCGAGCGTATAAAAGCGAGCCGAGATTAATATTACGTCATAGAGCCTGGGTACGTGCCACGTGACATACGAATCGTGCCCTTTTTTCAGTCGCAAGTATTGATGGTCAGCCGATAAACGTCTCAAATGTATACACAATCTCACACACACGCCGCCCCGTCGCGTGGTCACACGATTTCATTGTTGAAGGTGCTAAGGCGAAGCGGTGCAACGGAGAGCCAAGATTAATGCGGCTTCCTCGTGTCTTTTTGTTTATGTTCGCACAAAAAAGTCAAAAAGAAAAAAAATCGACAGTCATTCCACTCTGTGAAGGTTGGGGACCAGCGAAGCTGTTTAGCGCACGGCACAGAGGTGACACAGAATTTTGAACAAAGGTACGAACATATTTATTGTCCTGGTCGGTGGTCATCGTGACCATAGGTACGCACACACATTCGCGTATCTCCTCTGTTATTAAATTTGTCCGTTACGTAAGACGGGCATACCCCATTATTTATTTATTTATTCAAAATACCCCAAAGGCCCTCATTTTGAGGGTATTACATGGGGGGAGGTCACAGGCACTGGTCATGGATTATACATCATATTAAAGAACAAGACAATATAACAAAAATAATAATAGAGTGATACAAAGGTAATATACAAAATGAGTCACAATTATTTCAGAGAAAAGCATTAGTACATATTAGGAGAACATAAGGCAACTGCAATGAAAAGCAAAACAGCAACAAACATCGAAAACACTGTAAAAGTCCCAAGATAATAATAATAAGATTAGTTGACAAGTCGTGAGCGAATTAAATCTTGAAACTTAGTCAAGTCAGGTTCCGTGGCAATGTCTGATGGTAAGGCGTTCCACTCAGTTATTGTGCGCGGTAAGAATGAATATGCATAATGGAATGACTGGCAGTTAATGCGTTTGACTTTGTATTGATGGTCACGACGTGGGAAGATAACTTGTGGTGACTGAAAGAAATCATCATGAATTGATGTATGATGATAAAGCTTATGGAAAAGTGATAGGCGAGAAACTTTACGGCGAAGTGCTAAGGTGTCCAACTCAGCTTTATTCTTTAGCGAGGTGACACTGGTGCAACGTGAATAATCTGAAAAAATGAAACGCGCAGCACGGTTTTGCAAGGCTTCGATGTTACTGATGATATAAGTTTGTTCGGGATCCCAAATGGCAGACGCGTATTCTAGTTTAGGACGGATTATTGTTGTGTACGCTAGTTTTTTAACATGCATTGTGGCTTCTTTTAAGTTATCTTTAATAAGTCCGAGAGTACGGTTAGAAGAGGCAAGGGTAAGATCAATATGATTATTCCATGATAAGTTTGACTGAAGATTGATGCCAAGGTACTTGTAAGTTGTGGTGAGTTCCACGGCGTTGTTATCAAGAGAGTAGGTGGTTGGAATTCGTGGCCTATTGGTGAAAGACAAGAGTTAAGTTTTGGAAACATTTAATGGCATTAACCAATTAGAACACCATGCACTTATTGCCTCCAGGTCAGTTTGTAATAAGTGATTATCAGTGTTACTTGTTACACATCGATAAAGTACACAATCATCTGCAAATAGTCTGATTTTGGATAACACGCAACTGGGCAAATCATTAATATAGATTAGAAAGAGTAAAGGTCCAAGTACGCTGCCTTGTGGAACTCCAGATGTAACATCAGCATGAGATGAGTTAGAATTGTTAATTGATGTAAACTGAGTTCTAGATGAGAGAAAATCGGTGATCCATGCAATTATAGTAGGGTGAATGTTAAGCTGTGAAAGTTTAAGCAACAACCTGTGGTGTGGAACACAATCAAATGCCTTGGAAAAATCTAAAAATATTGCGTCAACTTGAAACCCAGCGTCTATCAGTGCATGTATGTCGTTAATAAATCCGGCTAGTTGGGTTTCGCATGATTAGCCCTTGCGAAAACCGTGCTGATACTTGAAAATAATGTTATGGTCTTCAAGGAAGTTGATGACTTGAGTGTGTATTATATGTTCGAGTAATTTACAAATAGTACTGGTTAAGGAGATGGGACGATAATTGAGCGGACAAGCACGATCACCTGATTTGAAAATGGGTATTATTTTAGCTATGCGCCAGTCATTAGGAATACAGCCTGTTGATAGTGACTGGGAAAATAGAGCGGTTAACATAGGACAAATACTATGCGATGTATTCTTTAAAAATTTATTATTGAAGCCTAGATGGTCGGCGCTAGATGACGTTTTAAGATTGCTTAGTAGAGCTAAAACACCAGACTCACTGATGACTATCTCGTGCATTGTGATTCCTACTAACGCCTTTAAAGTTGGCAATGAGTTAACACTTTCATGAGTGAAAATTGTTACAAATGTATCATTAAGAAGTTGAGCACAGTCTGAATCGGGGATAGGAACTCCATGAGAATCAGTAAGACTGATGTCAGTGCGAGTTACAGGATTTACAACACGCCAAAAGCGACGAGTATTATTTTTTAGCATGGATGGTAAATCATGAGAAAAAAAGTTATGGCGAGTAGATTTTAGCAATGCCTTATAAGCCTTTTCGCACGCTTTGTGTTTGTCATGGGCACTCGCGAGACCAGTCAGTTTTGCCTGCCTGTACAGTCTCTTCTTTTTGTTATTAAGCCGCCGAAGCTTGTTGGTAAACCAAAGAGAGCTATTTTTGGAGGAAATGGCTAACATAGGAATGAACGTGTCAATGAGAGAAATGAGGTTAGCTTTAAAGAGGGCCCAGTTCTGTTCAATGGAGCTTGCATGGAAATTATGCAGAAATTGATCTGAAAATGTTGTTAATTCATTATTAATTGCGTCGAAATTGGCTTTAGCGTAACATCTTATTTTCTTTTTGGTAATTGTTCTTTTGCTCACACAAAAGTTAATGCATCCAGTTATAACATCATGATCTGCGATGCCTTCTTCATGAGTTATGTCGGAAAATATATCAGGATTGTTAGTTAAAACTAGGTCTAGTATATTGGCAGAAGTTTCAGTGGATCGTGTTGGCTGACTGATAAGTTGGGTTAATGAAAAGTCAAGACAAGTGCTCAGAAAAGAATGTGCGGCCGCATCCGTGGCCGATACCGAGAGTGACGACCAATTGATATTCGGAAAATTGAAATCGCGAAAAATGATAACTACCGACCTCGGAAAAAGCGCGAACACCTCGCTCAGCACCCGATGATACTCATCGGAAAACGCGCCAGACATGTCGGGTGGACGGTAAAAAACGCCAATGATCACACTAAATGCAGTACCCTTCAAGGAAATCCAAGTACATTCAAGAAAAGAATCGATAATGATGGGTGCGGCAATGAATTCTTCCTTTATCGCGATGAGCACACCTCCCCCTCTACGCTGTTGTCTATCACATCGAAAAAACTTGAACGTGGATTCACTCGTAAAGATGCTGTTATCGTGAATGGTGTCGTTAAGCCAGGTCTCGGTAAGTAACACTAAAGACGCCTGGGATGAATCGATGAGCGATGAGAGTGCAATACCATTAGCGACAACACTTCTAGCATTGGTGTATAAAAAGGAAAATTTTTTTGTCAATGGCTCATGCAATGGCTCATACCCCCGTAAACGCGGCCTCCCCATTACGACGACAGAAGGGAAGTGAAATTCTACGCTGGAATGATGAGCGGCAACGGAGCCGACTGCGGAAGACGACGAACGCGGGAGCAGTGGCACGAGCGCGTGCGCGCGATTGCGCCGAGGACGCCAGCCCTTTCCCCTTGGTCGCCTTATCAGGCGCACACTACGTCACGCACTACGTCATACATTAACAGAGACAAATCGTTTGACACACAGGTGGCCGTTAAACCGAGCTCCGACGCGAGCGGCGATATGCGTTTGCTTTTGTTGGCTCTTTCACTCTCACTTTTTAGGGGAGAGGTTTAGAAGAGAGTTTTTCCGCGCGGATGCTATAGATTGCTTGCACTGACGTCATTGTAGCCGCCATGTTGGTGCACCAACACGATGATGAAGCTGGGTCCGTAACGTCACGTGAAAGCTTTCAATAGGATGGATTGGACTGAAGTGCTCGTAGTCGCCATGTTGGTGTCCCAAAACGGCGATAAGGTGGGTGCGTGACGTCACGTGAAAGCTATCAATAAAATGCCGGATCCTAGCCATTGACAGCTTCGGTGTAAAAAAAAATGTCGCTTGTGAACATTTCGAGGGTCTCGCGTCATCTTTGGTCATGCTTTACGTCCTGGCACGGCTATGCTTCTACTTTTATGTCAAACGCCTGAGCGCTATGTCACACTATGGTCCTAGTTCAAAGAACACTCTGTACTTCTGCAGTGGGCATACATGATGATAATGATGAGAGGATGATGGTGATAGTTTTCATTAAAGAAACGCAGGTTGTGCCGTAGTAATTAGGACCCGTAAAACGAGTATGTCTTCATGTGTAGCGCGAATTAATGTTGTATTAGTGGGGGTAACTAAACAGAAGACTGAGTATACACAAGCGAGATTGTCTGAGAATGCACGATACGGAAAAGTGACAAGTTATATTTATTTATAACCTTGCTATGGAGAAACAAGCTTAGATGATGAGGTCACTCACTAATAAAGTATGTCGTGTCGCCGGCACTTGGAGCATCTGAGCAAATAAACAAGCCAGCGGTTTGTTTACCGCAGGCTCGCGCGCACGCTCCTATAGAGATTAGATTGAGTGTGTTGGTTCTGGGGTTTCAGTGCAGGACCTCCCGCAGCAGCAGATAGATGCCCCGCACATTTGACCCAACTATGCGTAATCTGTGAAAGAGTGTAGATAAGGGTGCGTGATAAGGAGATACATACGGGAGGGGAGAACGTCCCTTTCCGGCGTTGCTATATAGATGTAAGTTGCGAGAGACGTCACAAAGGCACTGCACGCAACTGCTCTCCCCACGCAGCGCCGTCATTCCGCTTTTTATTTTTGCAGCCAAATGTCTCAACTATACTATTATTTGAACGCGTTCCAAGATATTTTTCTGACACGCACAGAGGCGCACACAGGCACACATACGCAGGTGCACACTGACACACACACCTTTATAATGCAAAGACGTGGGCAAAGTCTTTACACAACCGAAAACTGGTACCAACAGTGCTTCGACCCGGCCGTTGCCATGACTCTGGAGGTATCCGTGCGGCTTTCTTCGATTGGCTTCACCTTCTGGGCCAAACTGTTGGCGCGCCCTTGGCCCAAAGGGCCGAGATCGCGGTGTATATATATATGTGTGTGAACGAGAAGAAAGGGAACCGAGGGGCCCAATTTTTATTAATCATATCATAAGAAGCCAACAAACAATGACACCAAGGACAACATAGGGGAAATCACTTGTACTTACTAATTGAATTAAATAAAATGATAAATTAACAGAAATTAAAGTGGATGAAAAAACAACTGTCTGCAGGTGGGGAACGAACCCACGTCTTCGCATTACGCGTGCGATGCTCTCACCATTGAGCTACCGCGGAGCCGTTTTCCCATCCACTTTCTGGGGGTATTTATGTTTTACAACTAGAACTCACCCTGGGAGTGTTGCCATCACCCAAAGAGATCACGTGCTTGACGCCTGAGGCAGAAAGGATGTTCCACATCCGCCCCTAGGTTTGCGAGTGGCTTACAGTATAACAGTATACAGTATAAATACTGTATACAGAGCCCGCGCAGTTCCGTTAACTCGTTGTATAGTATACGTTAATTGCTGTTCAGTTTTGTGGAGACACGTCAAGCTGGATCGGTTTTGTGTCCGCATCGGCAGCATGCACCGGTGTTTGACGCCCCCCCTTCACCTCTTTTTTTCTTCGCTTTTGCCGTTGCCGCAGGTGGCGTGGTGGCGCCCGTGCCGTCCAACCGCAGCCGCCAGACGTCCGGCAGCTTCTCGGACAGCTCGCACTCGTCTTTCGAGCAGAAGGTCATCGCCAAGAGCAACAGCCGGGACCAACCCGTGCGAGACGAGAGGTGCGTACACTGCGCGTGTATAACCCTCCTCCGCTCGCTTGTTTTACTCGCTGCTTGCAAGTCAATTGAGCGTGCTGGACCGGGAGGCATGATGAGCCTATATACCAGGAGGCCCGGCCTTGGCTTTAGTTCCTTTGGTACTAATAAATGTTGTAATAAAAGGGTGCCAAGATAAGGGTAGCGCAGTCGAGGACGGCAGAAAACTGGGTGAGCTGATGAAGTTAGGAAATTTGCGGGCGCAACTTGGAATCGGCTAGCGCAAGACAGGGGTTATTGGAGATCGCAGGGAGCTTGAAAGCTTGCACAACTTTCGCGCCTTGTCTACCCATCGCTTAACTCAAAGCTCCAGGAGCCAGTTAAGTTTTGCTAGAGGCAACGCGCTTGTTGCGGAAGCGCAGGTACCCGCTTGCGTAATTCCAATTGAGTACTCGCTCATCGTAGGGTCACCGTTATGCGAACGCAGGTGGGCTAGAAACGAGCAGATGCGTGAAAGGAAATCTTACGTCACCGTGAACCAGATTGTGCGAAACTATCGGTCATCTCTCTCTCTCTCTCTCTCTCTCTGTATCCGCTCTCCTAAGAGCGCAGCTGTGTACCTTTGTTCATTGAGCACGGACGCATTGTGTGCGCGTCATCATCGCCTCCATTGACTTGTCGAGCAATCCACCCTGTTGCAGCCTTTGCTGGCGACGTCCCGAATTAGGTCATGGGAAAACGATGTCGCGAGGCCTAAACGCGTGCTTGTTCTTCGGTGAACGAACAGTCTGGAAGAAGCGCACTGCAGTTTACTGCTTGTATATATATATATATATATATATATATATATATATAGAGAGAGAGAGAGATAGATAGATAGATAGATAGATAGATAGATAGATAGATAGATAGATAGATAGATAGATAGATAGATAGATAGATAGATAGATAGATAGATAGATAGATAGATAGATAGATAGATAGATAGATAGATAGATAGATAGATAGATAGATACGCTCGCAGTCGGCAAGCTCGCCCATATACGCATGTCTTCGTGAGAACCCTTTGCACTTTGTAATGCAAATCGCCCTCATTTCTTTTCTGAATTAGTACCGGAGCGATTACGTAAAACGTTGATCCTGGATGTAAAGTAGTGTGCTTGTAGAACTGCATGGAAGTATGATTTACGCACATTCTCAATGCCGTCAGTTTTCGGGAAATGAGACAACTTCGACTAGACGACGCGACGGTCTATGGAGGGCTCATTCAGAAATTCACTAATTATTTTTCACTTAATAACTTTGCGGCGCATATTTGTAGTTTACTATACGAGTTGTAGCCGGCGAGTGGTCAAATCCAATCCGGAACTCTCCGGAGCGGCTTCTCTCATAGACTTTAATAGGGACTTTAGACCTCATGGATCGATCAACGAACGTCCTCGTCGATACGCTACAGGTGCGAACACGGTCTGAAAGTACAGTAGCACAGCTTCGGGAAACCGTTTTACTCGCACCTCTTCTTGCGGTTTCTTAAGTTACTAACGCAGCCGACAGTTGGTTAACGAGACGTCACAGTTAGACGAGTCTGTTTTCCATCTTGGAACCAATACTGCTGGCGCGGTACGGTCGCCCATAGAAATATATAGACATCACGAGTCTTGACAGCACGTCTCTCGCAACGTGTTCCCGTCCTTGGCCTTGCTTGGGCGTCACGTGACGGCGCGAACGGAACCGTTTGTAAACAGATAAGAATTTTGGCACGTGACCCAATGCTGGAGTTCTCTGAGGGCGGGGCGCTTGATGACACGTGTCATAAGGGTACGTGGACTTTCTTCGTAAAAAATGCGGCTAAACTTTCATATCAGAGGTCGAAAAAAAACAAGAGTAACACGGGGTCTTGAAGTCCCTCGAATGGTCGACAAGTCACGAGCTTGTTTTTCCCTCTTGGAAGTGTTCCTCTTGGCGCGCTGTGGTCGCCAATGGAAGTAACATGCATCACGATCGTGACAGCATGTCTCTGGCAACGGATTCGAGACCCTGCGATGGTCTTCCTTGGGCGTCACATAACCGCATCAAGCACAGAAGCGTTTGTAAACAGGGATGAGTTATGACTGCGGATATCCGAGGCAAGAACTCCGTCGCGGATGGACGTTCGAAGAAGACACGTGATGCCATAGGGTATACGTAGACTTTCCTTCTAATCAGCACCGCGTCAGGCCAGGTGTATTCAGAATATTCTAGGTAACAAAAGTAAACTTGGGCCGTGGCCCACATTACCTCAAACGCCCAGAAAAGTGGGAACGTGCATTAACTGCAGTTCATGAAATCGACATAACACAGCGAGTGACTGTTGCTTTCGATGTGCACGTCCGGACGAAGTGACACTCCGTGTTTTCTACGTTTTCTTTCTTTTCATCCCTTACTAACTACTTCTCACCAACGTCATTCAGTGCAGTGTCATGTGGATCGCGTCAGTTAATTAAACAAGAATAGAGAACCACAGGAAGGGCTCTTCCATTGTCAGCCTCGAATCGCCCACCGCGCAAGGCCGACTAACGGAAGCTTCACGGAAACGGAAGGTTTAGGAACGCACAATGAGCGATTCGCCCTGCCTACACCGAAACACGCAGCCGTGGCCATCGATCGTTATCGATTGGCTGACCCGCGCTCTTCTAGCCTTTGCTGCACGGTGCGGAGTTCGTTAGGTGGAGTATAAGCAGTCCGTTATAAATCGTGACGCATACATGGGCGAGCTATTTATATCGCACTGCGCCGCCTCTCCGTAAACAATAGACGTTTCCGCTTCGAACGCGGATTTACGGCAGGTAAGCGCCAAGTTTAGCGCCCGCGTATGCTGCGAGTAGTGTAGTACAGACAACGCCAAGTCTAGAGGCGATACGGAATCTTCGCGTGCCAACTGTCCGCGATAAAATTGATGGGCAGTTCCCGGTATGACTAACGGTTAGGCAGTGTCGGGACGGGAGCGAGTCATAAACACGCTTAACGCGGCGATAACGTATTTATAGTATAGGCGAGAGAGAGAGAGAGAGAGAGAGAGATATGCAAAGACTCCGGATGCGTGCCTTCAGTTCACCTGGCGGGCAAGTAACCTTTTGTTTTGCTTCCGGGATCGCGGGCCAGACGATATATAAGCACGAACTGAGGCTCGCTACGGTGACTCAAGCTCCTTGGAACGCGACCGCTGCCGTCTCCTAGCAGACGGCAAACTAGGCCTGCCATCTTTATTGCCTTCTGCCTGTTTTTTTTATTCTTTTTTTTTTTCTGTTTGGTCGTCGTCTGCTTCTGCGTCTGTTGCTGTCACTTCTGTTGCCAAGACGTAGATAAGTGTCTCCCTCGCCGTCTGTACGACTCGTAACAGCCGCTCTTCGGAGAATTCGCGCGGCCTTGCTTTTCTTTTGATTATTTCTTTTTCGTTGTATCTCCCCGCCTGCTCATACTGAGCCTCTTTTTCCTTTTATCTCTCTTCATTGTTAGTACCGAGCCAAGGCACTGTCATGCCGATAGCTGTACACGGCGGTTCTGATGACCGCAAACGATTGAGCAACGACTTTCTTCCTATTCTGTTGTCTTCAGTTTCTTTCTTTTTTTTTTTTATTGTGCGCCCGGTGTTCACTACGATAAGTGAGACGGGCTCTGTTTCTGTCCTGTAGACTGTAAACCCAGCCTGCCATTGTCACGGAGACAGCGTTGCGCCAAATCTGCACCGAGCCGCAATCGCTGTCGTCGATATCATCGACGTAACGATAACGACGGTCAGATCCCTGGAACTGCGATATATTTGTCCCTTCAGACGGCTTGGCGCGTCTGCTGAATGTGAAAGCAGCAGAGAAGTTGAGCGGCTGTATACTAGGCTGCAGAAGAGTATAAAACTGCTCATGTTCTTAAGTTGGATGTCTTCTATAACCCTTCGTTTGCATTTGCGAAAGCGTGGGATTATCCCTGCCGCTTACTTCGAACTTATGTGAGCGCGCTGGGCTGCGTCCTTATCAGAAGGCTGAGAGGGTAAAAATACGAGCAGCAAAAAAAAAAAAAAATCTATCGCAGGAAAACTATCGGATCCACTAATTATTCCGCGAATGCGTGGCGAGTCCTGCTGATCAAGTACGGCGCGTACAGATATAAACGTGTGAAGTTACCTTGACCTAACGTGAAGGTAACGAACGTTAGATATAAACGTGAAGTTACCGCTCGCGTCCTTATCGCGCCCGAGTTATCCGCGCCGCCGCCAGTTGGCGCCAGCATCGGAACACTCGCGCCACCCGTCATCGCAGCTGCGTAACGAAAATTCCACCGTGGCCCCCGAGATTGGCGCGCGCCAGCCTGAATCAGCCGGCGCGCGCAGATCTCGAAGGTCATGTTTCCATTGAAAGAGCGCTTTAAGAGTTGTGAAATTGAACAGTGATCAAGCTGAAGACTATGAATGATGGATTATGAACAACGTGAACATGTCACTTAGAAACACGTATTCAACTAATTAAAAGAAGGTTCACTATTTATCCCTCGTAATTAATTACGTTACGGCACATATTGCAGTTTACGATTTGCAGCCGGTAAGTTTGCTAGGCGTATCCACGTTAAGTTAAATTCCAGAACGACGCCAGTTTCGAGATGTGCGTCATCAAAGTCGCAGTAAAGAATGCGCTGTTGTTCCACTTACATTTTTAACAAAACGCTCTTTTATGCATAGAAGCACAAAAGTAACTGGAACGCCCATGTGTTTCGTCCCACACTTCGGGAAATAATATCCCAAAGCTGGTGTCATTCTGGCAATAAATTCCGAGTTGATACGCCTTGCAACCTCACCGGCTACAATTCGTAAATCGCAATATGTGCCGTAAAGTAATTAATTAGGTAGTTAATTAAGTGATTTTTTTCAATTAATTTAATATGTTCGTCGATTTTTCCTGGTAGTAATTTCCGGCTCTCCGAATAATCCAGCTCAAGGACTAGAATTATCTGCAACAGGCGACTTGTAATATATATATACAAAATCTAAAAATAGCATAAACCGAGGGACGTTGAGCCAGTTTCGCAGGCCACTTTGATATTTCGCGCTTGTCTGGGCTTGGGCGGCGTGCATGACCTCGACGCTGCTCGTCTAAATGATGGATCCTGTGTGCATAGGCTTATTTTCAAACGCGCCGATCGAAATTTGTGCAGAGCGCCGATAGAACGTGAATTATAGAACGGCCTGCATGGTATCGTAAACATGTGTCCGTGTTGGACCGTTCCTACCCCCCCCCCTCCCCTCCCTCTCGCTGTAATGCCTCTTTGCGTCTTGCTTAGAGCAGGTGTTTACAAAAACTCATCGCGTATTAATGGAAAGAAGTCTTTCTCTCTCTCCCTCACTCTCTGTCTGTCTGTCTCTCTCTCTCTCTGTCTGTTATTATCAACCGCGCCTTTTCCGCGTAGCTAACGCGCAGCATGGCAAGCAAGAAGCGCTGCGGCTGCACATTGACGCGCAAATGTTTTCAGCGCGTGATCGTCAAGGGCGGGGTCGCCTATGCATGTAACAAGCCGCCTCTTCGTGTAACTAAACGCATACGAGACTCCCGATCGCGCCGCGTTATAGGCGTCGGAATTCTGTGCAGCACTGCGAGTAGCACGACACGGTGAAGACGTGCTTTACACTATATACACACTATAATAGTACATTCAGCTGTGGTTCGTACCGCGGTCCGGACTCGGGAGTGCTACGATGCGGGGGTCGGAAAGGAATGGAGGCAGGGGATGCCTACTTTGCGTTACGTCATAGAAATTACGTCAAAGCTGCCCGCCTGAATACCACCCGTGTATGTATGGTCCGCACCTTATACCTTTGTGCAGGGACACGCTGGCTTTCAGACGGGTGGCGGGGCGGGACCCAGAAGTACTTTTTGATACTCGAAAGCTTTGGATGGTGAAAAAGAGTACCCCTTTCCTTCCTGAGAAGCTTGGCGCTTTTGGAATCGAATACCGCTTATGCAGGCCACGAAGTCAACGTGTTAGCACACGCGGTGAACTTGCAACTTTTGAGAAGTGACTTGCATATAGCATGCTAGCTTCACACGTTTTATACCGCTGGGCAAACTTTTGAATTAAAGAAAAAACAAACAAAAATAAACAAAGGTAGCCAAAGTACCCAATACGTTTACGAGCACTGCACGTAGGCACACTGAATACAAGTAATTCAGTTACATTTGCAACTAAAGAATCTCGATGTTCTCTGCATCGAACTGCCTACAGACTTCGTAATATGCCACGCGGAAACAAACGGGCCCCGATTTAGCGTCTTCTGTTACGTCAGCCGCCGCTCGTGAGTTCGGCCTGGGGAAGCCGTCGAGTCAGGCGGGTCCATATCGTCCTTTTGCGGTCACCGCATCGGTCGTCGGTCGTACCTCTTTGTAACCTCGGAAGACGACCCCCTCTATGCCCTTCTCCCCCACGAAGAACGAAAAAAACACTGCCCAATTTTCTCCCCTCTCATAACTTACTCTCTTCTGTAAGGTGTCTCACCCTCCCGACATCTCTAAATCCTCTTGAGGAGATAGAGAGAAGCAACTCTTTTTGACCAAGGGATTCGGGCACGTAGGTCACAGAAAGAGTGTGGTCAATGAGTGAGGTCATGCTCCCCGCACGACCTCACTCATTGAACACAGTCTTTCTAAGTGCACGCCGCCGCCACAAGCTCGTTATCGGCAAAGCCGTTGGTCACTCCCGCGTTCCTCAAGGAAACGCCATGGCGTTTCCTTGAGTGAAAGCAGCCGAGTTCGACATCGGCCCCGCGCAGCATCACTGCTCCTTTGGCATCGGAGCTGGTGTGCCACAACAGAGACCCCGTGTACATTGCATTGTGCATTGTTTTTGCATTCAATTCAAAATTGACTCTGAAGATAATGACTACGTAAAATACTCATCCGGGATGTAAAGTCACGTGCATACTTTAAATCGTCGAGAAGTCGGCGACGGCGACACGTAAGAATACGACCCTTCCTGACTTTCATGAGCGTATATATAACTGCTGGGTGCTGCCACTGTCTTGCCGAATAACTCGTACATGAAAAAGTTCGGCGGAGATTTAGCGGTAAATGCGAACGAAACCCGTTAGCATTACGCCGCGCCTCTTCGAGTTCGTCCCGGATCTGTGAGTTAAACCGCGTTGACGACATTGCAAAAGGGTTGTTCGGGAGCTCACTCGACACACGTCCGGCCTCTTTGTTCGAGGAGCGAAGTGCAATTGACGGTGGTCCCGGAGCAGACCACCGCCAATTATATATCTATATACGCGCTCTTCAAAGCTCTCCCATTCCCTCCATACCACGTGACCGACTTCACGCACATACTTTTTCCCTCAACTTTGACACTCTTAATGCTAGCGCATTAATATATTGTTAGCTCCTTATGATATTGCCACGTGTCTAGCGCGGCGATGACGACGACTTAAGACACATCGGCGCTTATGAAAAAACATAGCAAGGAGAAGAAGAAGCAGTGACTAGCGCGCGGTATTTTAAAACCGTCCGTTCTATTTGTTACTGCCTCTGCCGACAAGTGCGGTTCGTTTGTCCCTCGAGCTTTCGCCGTCGTGACAATATGACTAATGAGAAGCGAACCCCTCGGTTTGATTTCTTCTCGTTGAGATATGTATTGAATTATACGTGCCCGATGAAGGGTTCGAACCTCGGTGCCCCAGCACTGCAGCCCCCAGGAGCTCTAACCACAGATTTTCGCCGCATGTGTCACATTGCGTGGCGTGACTGCGCGAGAGCGCATGCGCTCGCATCCGAGCAGATGCGAAGGGGCTGCGTTGGGACAGCGTGTAATGTAGACGATGGCTTTTTTTAATTTATTTACAAATGCAGTCGAAGCCGGATATATCGAACTCGAAGGGGATCGCGAAATAGTTCAATATATCAATAATTCGATGTATAAAGCAAACATTTTATACAAAAAAATTTTAGGGGATTTTGCAGCTGTTCGTTATACACGATAATTCGTTATATCCGGGTTCGACTGTTCTGCGAGTCATATCTCTGGCCCAAGCAGGAGGGATATATATACAACACAGGAGGAGGTTTGTCTAACATCATGGCAACAGAACACGTTAATAGAGCATCTTAATCCGAACAAGTCAAACGTATGAAGTCTGAATCGCGAAAGCATCAAAGTATACCGTACATGGTAATCAAGCAAATTCATCAACATGTGCAAGCAAGTCGAGCGTAACAGGCAGCAAGCGATGGCCTTCGGTATGACCTTGCACTGACATTGCAATAACACTGAAACCAGTCCAGGTTTCAGCACTGTTCTATGCATTTAAACAAATCTTCGATGTGTGTAGATGCCAACAAGGTGCGTTGGATCTGCCGCATTTCTTCCTCCCGCGTTATGGTTACGGCCAATAATTATCTCGTACATGTACGGTGCGCGCCGGTAGTTCAAAACTGTTTTTACGAAAAAATTTCGACGTGACTGACTGTACACGAAGTCGAAATTTATATTCTTTCTGTACGGGGACTCACTAGAAAATACAGAAAGAATCTTCCTTCTATCTTTTTTTTTTTTTTTTTGGGGGGGGGGGGGGGTGGAGTGTACGTGCAGCACCTTGTAATATAAAATTATGTCACGGTCACATTTATTGAAAGTTCATCGTAATTCGTAATGGCAGTAGTTATACGCTTTGAGAGATGATTGGCCAAAAATGACTGCAGGCCGGCCAACACCTTTTTTTTTTTTTTTTTTTTTTTTGGGGGGGGGGGGGTATATATTGTCATTCACAGCCTCAACCATATGAACCATGTACTCAAGGCTCTGTTTCCTTTTTTTATGTATGCACAATTTGCGCTCAAATCGGCCCACACTATGTGTTACTGTTCAGCTTGCTCCGTACCGTACGTTGCTGTCCAATTCTATCAGTGCTGCATCCGTCGCGAGTTAGTTAAAGACGAAAGAAAAGGAAATAAGAAAGGACCTGCTCTTAACTTTTAAAAGGAATCGTCAGTCGACGAGTGACATGATGCGGCAAGAGTCACCCGCGTGACTTTCTCCTTGCCGGAACGCTATTCTCGAAACTGCCGAGTTCCGGCACGTTGTCACATTCCGCCATCTTGGAGTCTTGAGCCAATCAGAGAGGGTGAGCCAGAGATGACGGCTTCCAGAAGAGCGCTCCCTGGATTTTGTTGGATTGGCTTTCGGCTTCCGCCGTCTACTGCACGCAACTGGCAGAGCCGCAGCCAGGTCTCACATCTGTTTATTCTTCGTCGCAAGTGATTTTCCGTTTTCGCGTACGCATATATGTAAACGAGACTAGACGAGACGGGACCTCCTTGGACGGGACCAGACCCGACCCGACCAGACGGCGTGTCTGAGAACGAGGAGAGGGCGAAAGAAACACGCTTGGCAAGACGTCTTGTTTTTTTTTTTTTTTTTTTTTTCCAGCTGCCACTACCGCAACATTACGTTTTCTTTGTACTCTTTCTCTACCGATGCTGCGCGATGGATGTGGTCGGGTATGTCGCGTCAAGGCCCGCGTCCAAGGCAGCCGGCGTTTGCCGAGTCCTTGAACTCGCTGCATGCTTGTGGTGGATGTATAAGCGACTGTGTGTACGGTGGCTGTTGGGCATCACATGCTGGTGGGCGCTCGAGCAGCAAACACGGGTTCGCCGAGGCTGGTAGAAACTGATATGAGCAAGATACAGACTGACAGAGAGGTGAACAGACAGACAGAGACAGACATACAGGCAGACTGACACAGGCAGACAGACATAATGCATGCACACACACACACGCACGCACACGCACGCACACGCACGCACGCGCACACACACGCGCGCGCGCGCACACACACACATACACACACATACGTACACACACATACACATACATACACATACGTACACATCAGTGGCGCACCGACGGGGGGGGGGGGATTCGGGGGTTGTAACCCCCCCCCCCCCCTGAGGCCGACTTAACCCCCCATTTTGTTTAACCCTTTTCTTTCCTTACGCGTCTTACATCTTAGTAAGACGCGCAATCATCTGCACACTCGCAAAAAGCGCATTTTTTTGACAATTTCCCGTGAAGAAATCGAAATTAGTGCTGTTAAGATGGTATTGGCAAACTGTCAACCCCCCCCCCCCTGGCAGAGATCCTGGGTGCGCTACTGGTACACATACGTACACATACGTACGCATGCATGCATACATGCATACATACATACATACATACATACATACATACATACATACATACATACATACATACATACATACATACATGCATGCATGCATGCATGCATACATGCATACATGCATGCATGCATACATACATACATACATACATGCATACATGCATACATGCATACATGCATACATGCATACATGCATACATGCATACATGCATACATGCATACATGCATACATACATACATACATACATACATGCATACGGACGGACGGACGGACAGTTCCTCGTAATGGGTGATCGCAATTACTTGAGGGAAGAGTGGACAAGCGAAAATAAAATGGTTGTCTTCAGTGTGGGGGAATTCTTGCTGCCACAGTAAATGATTTCTGTGCCGAAGAAATCGCTGGCCTGACTGTTTGTCTCATTTTTGCACGCGCGCTTTGTTCAGCGCTAGCGCATCTACTGCTGTTCCTAATCATCTTAACGACTTGGAAGCATAAACATATAATGATATGCATCTTGAACGAGAAATAACTTCGAAAAATGTTTCCAACTGTTTTTTATTGTGCCTTTTTTCTTTGTGCAGGGTGTACATGGTCAGCGCCAAGCGGGCTCCCGTAGTCGTCTTCTCGGCACTCTCCTACAACCGACGGAGTCTGCGCAGCAGCGCAAAGTACGTCACATGCCCGCGCGCATGCGCTCATGGTTCTCACAGCCGCCATGTTATATGGATCGACTGCGTGTCCGTTTCCCAGCCTGGAAGATGTCCACAACTGAGTGACGCCTCAACGATAGGGTCGATACATGCATATATACCATGTGTGTTCTTTAGTTGGAGCAGACTTTTTTTTTTTTTTTTTTTTTTTTTTTTTGTGGAGTCGCATGGATCATACAGTCATTCGGCCTGTTCGGGTGGATTACCTGAAGAGGCGGGCATTGCTTGCACGGCAAATCGCAATGCCCACGTAGGCTTTTATTTATTTTATATATTTAGAACGTACTGCCAATCCCATAAGGGATCATTGCAGGAAGGGCACAAGGTTGAGCAATAAACATAATGAAGTCATAGTGAAAATGTAAAAAAATACTAAATACAAATACCGAGTCTAAATAACAAACATAAGTAGCAACATCAAAGTGAGAAATATAAAGAGGGGTTAAGTATGTTATATCTATGCATTATAGCTGTGTTTACAAAAACGTTGCAAAGAAGGTTAGCAATTCACTGCAAGAGTTTAAACCGGTTGACTAATTAACTTACAAATATTCGCTTTAGGACGCATTTTTAAATTGCGAATATAAAGCCGAGCATTAGTGAATTCGCGTCTGCGAAGCGGAATTCCTAAGACTTCAATCGCTTTCGAGATTTAGGTGCATAGAATGTGCTACGAAAGACATTGGGTGTTCCAGTTGAAAGTTGTCGCAGGTTTTGGGGACTGATATCTCTAAAATAATGCTATAATCATATAGGGTCCCTGTCAAAAAGCCCATCTAATAGACCCATTTGATGCCTGCGCACAGCTAGGTTATAAAAATACTTTCGGTTTTGCCCTATGGGACAACTCGCTTATTTTTGTGGGTGACGTAGTTAATAAATGTTGCAATAGGCCTCGAAATATATAGGACCCTCAAGCGGGCACAAGTTTTACTGTGGTGTCGAAACGTTGCTTCATACGTTACATTTACTCCCACAATACACGAGAAAGTTATCACACGTGAGCGCTCGACACACGACGCGTTTTCTTACATTTGGACGCATTGATAACGCACTCGTGAGCAAAAGTATAGAGACCACATAACCGCCTTCAAAACTGAATTTATTGGTACTAACACGCACGAACTGAAATTGACGAGCTGCACTGAAAAAGTTCGTAATGTCGCGTTTTGACTACATTATTCAATTTCAAGTAACGTGCGTATCGTATACAGGCAGCGACGAAAAATCGGTTTATCGCGAAATCCCTGGTCCGTATACAAAGAAAAGCGAGAAAGTGTCTTTCCGAGCGTGAAAGGAGCCCCCGAATACACGCAAAGTGCCTCAAGCGGCGGCCATGTCGCGCGTCAGTTTTTCGTGTATTCGCGGGCTTCTTTCACGCTCGGTAGAACACTTCTATGTAGCACGTATATTGAGCAACAGAAAGCTGTATCGGGAGTTTTTCATGTTGCTCTAAAAATTTTCTCGTCGACACTTATCATCTAATTATAATATTTGATAAGTTGATGAATTAATCGGGGCTAATTATCGAATTAGGCGAAATGCAAAAAAAAATAGTCTGAGTACTCCAAGCGATGGCAAACGTTACCTTGGTTCTGTCCAGGTACGTTACATCTGCATATATTTAACGTTTGGCTCAAGGTTCAAGCTAAATGCTTCGCGGAAGAAGTCATCTGCATGTTTTCGCCGCAAGCCTGCAGATTTTCCTCGGAGCGAGTTTTGTTTTCAGCGTCCAGACGGCGCCAGTGTCTTTGCGTGCCTTTTTTTGTAAGCCGGTGTGAAAACATCCTGCACCGACGAGGCCGCACCTAGCATATATAATGTGTCTCTGAGAACAGAGGAAGCGCCTTGGTATGTTGTTTTCGGCTGACCAGCTTCCTCCGCGATATCGTTTGCAGAGATAAACAGCCGCGAACACGATGCCGTCTTGTTTTCCTAGTCGGCGCCAAACCCGGCCCTTTTCTCGGTGGTGGCGGTTGCGCTTTTTTTTTTTTTTTGGTATTGCCCCTTTTCGCGGCGATCCCGTGTGGTGCTGCCATGATTGATCACGTGGTAACGCGTCCATTGATTGCCTCAACTGCCTCCGTCGCCTCCGTGTTTGCAATGGATGTGTATGACGCCGGTGCGACTTAGCAAGCCTCTGTTTCGGGAGATACCGTAGACGGTGATTGGGTGGGCGACACGAAGCTTAATTTGGCGGCAGTTTCAGAGAACATGCGAAATCGCTTTCGGAGCTGATTAAGCTATGTCCAAACGGCGCGAGCAGCGTATATGGTGCTTGCTCTAAAAGCGGGGCTAAATATGTATTCGAAGCTATCCAAACTTTCCGCTCATGAATTGAATCAGGATTATGGTGTTTTGGTGTTTTGGTCTTCGTTGTTTATTTCGCAAATATTTTGAAGCAGCGGCTTGTCACGTTTCTGACTCAGTAAGGTTCCTCAGTGCGGTAACTATCTGATCATTATCTGCGTAATCGCTCGTGGGAGTGCTCAGTTCCGTCATATTTGTTCTTGCTGCGTACAAGGCTTGAAACAGTAGCTGTTCTGCACATTGTAATACCTTGTAACAAATGCGTATCATCGCTAGTAACTCGCTTACTCTTGTGGACCGTCACGAAACATTCAGCTTCGACCATTCGTGCGCTATCGGTGGAGTACCGTCACTTATTGTGCGTATATAGTGCGCATATATTCAAGTGTGCGCCCGTTCACTTATTCTTGACACGTTGGCAAAGAGTGGGTGTAAGTTTCCGTGCTGGTTGGGGTAGATGTGTGTAGATACTGTGCGCGAAACCTACTATGACAGGAAGGTGCGCTACTCCCGTTTTAATTGTTTAACGAGCGGTACTCACTCTTGCCGAAGTGCCGGGGCTGAAGCCCTTTCTTTGAATGTTAGCAATACAACGCTGGCGGATGAGCGAATTTGTGTATCCTCGAGGAAAGCCGTACATCTCGAAGTGCCGGAAACATGTACGGACAGTTGCAGCAGTGGTCCGCGAACTTGGCCCCACATATTCATTACATTCCTTAACATGCCAGTCACTATTTTGCAGCCACACGTCTTCAACCCACATGACTCAAACCAGCATGAATGGAGCACAGTGCGTTAGCGAAAACTCAATTGCATTACGACAGCTGATCGCACAGAAGCAAGGTAGAAGCGGTAATGGTTTCGTATTCGTGCGCGGTCGCTGAGGAGAGCTATGGCGCGCCGCCGTAAGCGCCATCTCGCTTCTCTAGAACAAACTGCTCCGCGAAAAGGGTCAATAGGTGGTCAGAATTATTGCGCAGTTTTTCCAGAAATAACTTGTGAAATTGCGTTGTGAAAAAGAAAAAGATACTTGATCAATCTAGACTAAATGTTGCTATTGAATGTCCTTTCGACTTATCTATTTATTCATGTATTTTTTTATTTATTTAACGGCGAATCCTTTACATATATGTCTCTATACTTGCACTCAGCTCTACCTATACAGACGGAATGGCACACAACAGATGTTACGTCGTGCGACACCATAGCGATCAGCTCATCCATGTATGCGTGGAACGTTCGCGTTTCTTCGATTCTCGATGTTTGCTTCTGTCGTTCTTTTTTTCGATTAACTGCACACGCGCCCTAACCCAACATCACTTTACTAAACGCTTCTAACCTCCTTTTCTTCATATCTGTCTTTTCTTTCGTCTGTCGTCTCTGTGCCATTGTTAATCTCTGTCAGGCCCTCGCGTAATGCATCTTTTATCAGCAGTATTCGCTCTTTTTCTTGTTTTTTTACGTGTCTATGACGAAATCGAAATTGCCGCCAGCTGGCGAAGGCGTCGCGGTGCTACATCATTACGTCCAGATTGATAGATGCGTTCATCACCCCCCCCCCCCCCTCCCTCTCCACTATTCCGCTTTCTAGGGTAACGCCAAGCCAAGAAGAAAGTCGTCGGGACGAGGAGTGAGCAGATTAGATCGGCGAGCGATTAATGCGTCGATTACGGGTCCGCTCGCGCCTTAGGGTGTGACGTAATTGCGTACGCCATTAAGGGGGAGACACCGAAGGCGGCTGACGAAAAAAAAATAATAATAAGCGGGTACCATAAGGCGGGGCGGGGTCGCTGGCTGCTTCTTTCTCCAAAAGGGGAAAAGAACGAGATGCGAATAGTGTTAACTAGTTAACTGGTGCGTTCATCCGTGGCCCATTGACGCTGCATTGTCGCATCTCGTGGCAGGCCTGTGCTGGGGAGCAAAATTTTGATTCTAATGCTACGCATTATAGTCGCCATACGTCAAGGACAACGTGATTCTGTCTCTCAGAGTGTATATATATAAAGTTTATTAGGTTCATAATACAAAACATCGTGCAAATGAATGTACAGAAGGAAGTCCGAAAGCAGGAGGCTGTAGGGGGAGCTCGTAATGAAGGATGTGAATTATAAAAGCAATTACGGGATCCAAACTCGAACGAAATTTTATTTTGGCTCAATTGGTTATAAACGAGTTACTAGTATGTGTACTACTGAACCAACCTTATAACAAAGCTGCCTTGCTGATAATTGTCCCTTTTACAGTTTTTTAAACAACAGCCTCGGAGGTCATGCTGAAGAGCCGCACGTCACGTTCGGTCGTCGTCAAGGCGTGCGATGTGAAGGTGAACAAAATCGAACGTGGTGTCTCTTTTTTTTTTCTTTTTTTTTATGGCGAAGATATGTATATGTCTAGGTTCTGGCGGATCGTGTCCGCGGACAAAACGACGCGTAGAACAACAATGAGAATAAAGTGGGCCGATCCTGGCGATAGTGCAGAAAGGGTCCAAGCGCAATGGCACAAACATTTGTAGGCTGCGGGACCTGTAACGCGCCCTCGAAGTATACCCTTGTCACACGTAGGACCCAAAGAGCCAAAAACAATGCGCCGGAGCGATGGAAGCTGTTGCCCAAACGCTAGTCTATGACGGTGCGCGTCGAAACGTCAGTGATAAAACGCAATAGTCTACCAGCTAACCGGCAGCTGTGTCTCATTCTCTCTTGACATTTCCCTAGCGACGTCGTCAGTTGCCTCCTTGGACTCGGTGTGGGTATAAGACCCGTGTCGCTCGCTCCGAAGAGTCTTCGAAGAGCGCGCCTTCAAGGAGCGCCGGCGCGCTCAACAGTATGAATGGATGCGAAAGCGACGAGAAGCCAAACGCGCAGCGGCCCGACGTGCTGCGGCCGATGGTGCAAGGCGGTGTGAATCTAGTCGCCTAAACTCGCTCTCACTCGCACATACAGCATATGGCGCGCGGTGACGCAACGAAGTTATGTGTTCTGTCTTTTCAACCATTTAACATAACCATATATATATATATATATATATATATATATATATATATATATATATATATATGGTGGTTATGTTAAACGGTCGGTTTCGAAGGTCGGTGGACGACCTTTGAAACCGACCGAAACTGTTGGTTAAATAAACCTAAGATAACCGCGAAGTTGTGCTTCTGATTTTTCTAAATACGCTTGGCCCATTGAAAAATCCAGTTACTACTACTATATATATATATATATATATATATATATATATATATATATATATATATATATATATATACAGGGTGTCCCAGCTATCACGCAGCACGATTTAAAAAAAAGAGGAACAGCGTTACGCGAAGCAAACCTAGTGCGTATTGTTTCCAGTACATGCAGTGGAGTAGCCGCCAGTATTTTTTTTCGTTACTGAGATTTCATTAATTAATGGTAATTAATTATCTAACTCGAGAAGTACTGTCCTAATTATCAAAGTTTCAATGAGAAAGTTGTAGAGCAACATGAAAAACACCCGATACAGCTTTCTGTTGCTCAATACGTGCTACATAAGAGTGTTTTTCTGAGCATGAAAGAAGCCCGCAAAGAGACGCAAAATGCCTCGAGCGGCCAGTCGCGCGGCAATTCTGCGTGTATTCGCGGGCTTCTTTCACACTCGGAAAAACACATTTATGTAGCACGTATTGAGCAACAGAAAGCTGTATCGGGTGTTTTTCATGTTGCTCTACAACTTTCTCATTGAAACTTTGATAATTAGGACAGTACTTCTCGAGTTAGATAATTACCATTAATTAATGAAATCTCAGTAACGAAAAAAAAAATACTGGCGGCTACTCCACTGTACTGGAAACAATACGCACTGGGTTTTCTTCGCGTAACGCCTTTCCTCTTTTTTTAAATCGTGCTGCGTGATAGCTGGGACACCCTGTATATATATATATATAATTTAACAAAACCAACAGCTTCGCTGGCCACATAGTGGAAGGACTCTGTTTTTTTTTTGTTTTTTTTTTTTCACTTTTGCGCGGGTTTTATTGCGCGCTAAACTTATGACTACGTAAAAAAACACAGAAAAAAGTGCCATAGTTGCTCTTTCATAACCGTGGCGAATTCAGCGCGACCTGAGGCGAGGCTTCAACTCGGGCCCACCTCATTAACATACGCGTTACACGCGGAAATTATCTCGGCAGGCGAGCAAACAGAGCGTTCATTTCATCGGGACAGGGAGGGATTTGCTTCATTTAAGGGTAAAATTCACCCCCTTAAGATATTGACCACTAATTGCAGAGCTAAGGAACTGTGTATTTTTTTCTTTGAGAAAAAAGAAACAAAAGAAACCAGCAGCCGGGAGCCCGCGCTTAAGCATGGTGTTCCGGAAATTAAGGTCATCTCATTATGTACTAAATCCTCGAGACGTAGGATTAACTTACTTGCGCAATCTAATTGCGGAGCCCTGCATCCGTGCGGGGATTAACGACCGTCCGTTGGAAAGTGAGCTACGTTTCCTATCCTTCGATTAAGCCTTTTAAGTCCATTACGAGCGTACGGAGCTGGTTTATTAATGACGCAGCACTTTTTGCTGTATCGTTGTTTTCTTACTGATAGTCTCGTTCGCACAAATGCCTTTGGAGTTCCGTGCGTTTGGGAGCACGTATTTCGACGTTTCGACGTTGTTATCGAACGACTGCTATTATGAGAGTCGTTAATTGCACGTCGAATCGGTTGGCGCATTTACCAGTTATGCATACTCACCGGCATTATTATTAGCGGTCCTCGTGTTCTTCGCAGAGAGACAGGAAACGTGAGCAAGTTGGTAAAACTCAATTCGCGGTTTGCAAGGTTAGGCGTAATAATAAGGGATGCGGACTCGAGAGAACTGAAAGAAAAATTCACAAACTGTCCTTTTCGTTCCTCTTGCGGCTATGTATTTTTCTGTAGCCTATAGCCTCCTATATATATATATATATATATATATATATATATATATATATATATATATATATATATATATATATATATATATATATCCTTTCAGTTACGTTATCCCGTAGCTTATAGTTCCGTTATCCCGGCCTCTTTCCGTTACCCCTATCCACTAGAGCTTTCGCAGCTCTGGATTCGCGATTTCTTCGCTGTCATGTGACCATGACACTGCGTTCTTGAATTCCAGGTATAGTGGCGAAGATACGACAAAAAATTACTTAATTTCAATGGGATAGCGTTAAGGGCCGTGTCGCAGAAAATCCGGTATCAGCGTCGGCGTCGGCGGAGTTTCCGTGAGCGAAGATTCCCGGATATATTTAGGTATATGTATATGCCACGCCTTGCTATATGACATGCGGTATATGCGGGTTATATTGCCACACCATTCTATCACTAAAGTTTCCCGTACCTTGTCTTACATTCTTGACAAAGTTATTCCTCGGGAATTTTTGAGAATGACGGCCCACAAACAAATGTCACGAAACAGAACACCCACAGCGCATCCCTTTTATGTTAAATCTTCTCATACCGAAATACTAAAAGTGCGAAACGATAACGGAAACCTGAAAGTGACGTAATTTTATTTGGCGCGGTTGTGCACTATCTCCGGGATCGGCCCACGCAAGAGGCCACGTTTCTACCAGAATGCTCGCCTTCGTGCATATAGCGTTCGCCGCCAACATTTCCCGGTAAACATTACGATCCTGTAAGCTGTAGTTGCTGAAAAGCGTGAGAAGCTGTCGGGGATCTTTGAATGCTATCGCGTTCAACTCTGCCCAGTTCCGGACACTTATGCAACCGGCCGTACCTCAATAAAAAAATGTAATAAAATAAGAACCACCGGCGAATTAAGAGACAATCAGCACCGAATTGCATTCGATGCAGATATCTACCTCAAGTTCTTTTTTTTTTTTTTTTGGTTCTTGGTGCCTTGTGTCGGGGGAATCGATTAGCAGGCACATACCAACACAGAAGTGTTTTGTTCAACTTCTGCAACTACGTGCTTCTCGTGTAATACGCTGTCGAAATAGTTTGATGGCAGCCGAAGAGCGAGCTCGAGCAATTATATGCATGTTGTGTTCGTATGCTCATGAATGATGAGGCAACAATTCCGCGTCTTATGGCGAGTTCCTGTTTAAAAAGGATTGATTAATTCACGCTAGCTGTGACGAGGACATCAGACGCGCCGTATAGCGAAGCAATTTACTTTTCTGTCTTTCATGGCCTTTGGTTTGTGTAGTAAAAGAAAAATGCAGTTTTTCTTTCATTTTCCTTCTTTTTTTTCTTTTTTTACTTTCCGGAGCTTCGCGCACTAGTGCTCTCGAAGTTTCCCGTTAATTTGATGAAATCGGTTCCGCTGATAGCGAAAATCGATAACGCCGCAGATATTGTATTGCAGCATGTGTCGGCCCCGTTGTTAAGCGAGACGGCATTAAGGGCTTGCTTTGAGCGCCCGTTATCAACGCTGAGAGCAAGCGATTGCGTTAAGCGAAGCCCACTGCCTGCTTGACGACAGCGCGCCGGGCTTGAAATCGATTCGATGGAAACCCTGGTTCTCTCGCTCTCTCTCTTCGTGCCCGGGAAGCGCAGCTTCGCCTCGCGCACGTGCGCTCGGCGGAGAAGCCTGATTTACAGAGCGGACGAATTGGATGCCGAGGTCCGGGGGGTAGCTGTTTCCGGCGATCGGTATACAAGGGTGGTTTGTTTTTTCCCGAGCTCTCTGCGATATTCTGCGTTCGCTCGTTAGGCTTAGACATTTCCGGCCGCACTTAAAGGGAGCGCGTAACTAGTGGCAATGATAATCTAGTTGACAGTAATCACTGTGATTAAAGTAGTACCGTCCTTTGTTACGTGCGGAATATTTGTATACGGGGTGTACTTTTTCATTTTCACTAGCCGAACGTGCAAGCAACGTTGCAAAGTTTTATGTTCAGCTTGTTTTGGTCCAACTATGAGCTGACTGTGTTGGTTATTTTGGGCCTGTTTCGAGACGGCAATCCGCTTGTGTGGGTTTAACTGGTCAGTCTGGTTTGAAAGAAAGGAAACCTCTTTTTTTAGCTTAAGGTTTTATTTTGTGTTTTCCCTAATAAAAGGGGAGGTCAGTGTGATGCAATCAAAGAAATAAAGAATAACAGCCGTCGCAAGACGATACACTTAAGCGCTCCGTGCAGCATTAACAAGAAAAGAGGAAATGGATAAATAATTATGCGTCACTTTTGTTTGGTAAGATACTGCGCGTCACTTTGAAGGAACCTTCTCGTAAAACCGTTGTATCCTCTGTTTGAGTCTTCGATACTTGTCGCCTCAGTGGCGTCAGGACGTTCGCTGGGGAGCATAACTACCTTTTTTTTTCTTTTTTTTTTCAGATGCGCTTAACGAGTTTCTCTCAGTGATGAAAACGCGTTTACGGTATGATTCTAGCAAGAGACAAGAGGACAGGTGTTGCTGTACGTGATTGGCCGCGAGTATCGTGTTTATCTCATCTACATTGCAAGGCCTGATTCGGATAGTTTGACATGACGCCATGTGATACCGTTTTCAACGCCGATATGTGGCAGCCATAGCGTTTGCAACGATGATACGCGACAGCGGCATAACACGTTTGCATGACAATTTGCGATAACCATGGCGTTTGCAATGGCGATCTGTGACAACGATGGCGTTAGCAGTGGCGACCTGTGACAACGATAGCTTTCGCAAAGACAAATATGTGGCAACGATAGCATTTGCAACGTCGATTTGTGACAACGATAACGTTTGCAACGACAAATATGTTACAGCAGTAGCGTTTCCAATGACTAAAGGAAAAAAAAAATGTCCGTGCGTTTGCAGAGAGCTGAAATTATATCCGTCTGCTCATTTCAAGGGTTTCGCGGCAGTCGCATTGCAGTCTTGCGCAATTGCACGTTCTTTTGAAGCTTCTCTGTGTTTTTTTCGACACGGCCCTTCCATTTCGGCGTGTCAGATACTGAAATATAGCGTACTCGTGCGCGTTTTTATTTGTTACATATTCCTGTTTGAACAACGTGCGCGCTCCAATTATCGATCCGGCGCTCGACTCTCGCCTTGCCTTTTCCGGTTTTCTGCATTTCTGTTTAATTTCCCTTTGCTTACACAAACCTTCTTGTGTCAACTGCTTGAGGCCGGTGGTTGCTGCGCGCCCCTTCCGAAGGCGGTTGCCGGCCTGTTTTAATAAAAACAACAACAATAATAATAATAATTAATAATAATAATAATAATAATAATTATTATTATTATTATTATTATTATTATTATTATTATTATTATTATTATTATTATTATTATTATTATTATTATTATTATTATTATTATTATTATAGAGCTTTCGCAAGGGATACCTGTCGCGCGTGAGTATTCCTAGAACCTAGTTAACGAATTTAAAAGCGCGAGAGCCGATTATATTTATCTTTGAACTCGTCACTGCGCGTCTCTGAGCTAGTGACGCAAAACTATCGATAGCGCCATCGCTAGCGCACTATTATTCATAACGATCCATAGTTCCCACGATGGTGCAATATCGATATAATGTAAGATCGCGTGGCAAATACCGCCGCGTATAGACCTTGCAACACAAACTTCGCGACGCTTTCCTTGTTCCCAAATGCATGATCGATCTGAATATTAATGACGCTCAGTTATCGCTAGATTTCTAGTAATGTCACTGCTCGATATGAAACTGCAGCGCACACGCAAGAAACGAGGACATAATGAATAGCCACCAACTCGCCCAACTTTCAGTACTTTTACAAATCACCACTCAAGAATTGCAAAGCTATCGAATACCGCTTGCCGACAGCGATCATATCATAATGATATCGATAGTACTACTATTCATAGTTTTTGTTACACTATCGATAGTTTCATAGCGAAATATCGTGATGCTGCCCACAGTAATGCCGTCGATCGCTTTTTTTTTCTTCTTTTTTTTTACATTATTGATGCTCCGAAAAGAAAAATTTCGATACTATCGATAGTCAATTTACCGATAGTTTTGCACCACTAGGAGTCTGAACGCTTTAACTGTGGCTTAGTTTACCCGCCGCGGTCGTTGCACTATTGAGGACGAGGTCGCGTGCTCAACTCCCGCAGCTCGCGGTCCCATTCCACTGGGGGCGGAACGCAAATGCTTGATTCGGGCACTCGACAAAGGAGCCGACGTGGTCAGTCAAACAAATCCGGAACCTCCTATTACTATACGGCGTCTTTAGTATAGTTCGGGCGCGTTGCTTTGAGCCGCTGTATAAACGGCTTCGAAAGGTCAGGCGTGGGTTAATCGAAGTATCACCCGCCGAGGCCGGCGGCTCAGTGAGTGTGCGTGGCGTTCTGCCACTCGAGCACGACGTCGTGGGTTCGTTGGTGAAAACTACTATACGGTGTCTGTTATAGCCCCTGTGTAGCCTTAGGAGCAGCCAATCAATCAATCAATCAATCAATCAATCAATCAATCCTTAATGAACCCCATGCAGGTGGTCATAATTATTCCGGAGTGTGGGGCTACAGCGTGCCTCATAATCATATCGTGGCTTTTGGCACATAAAACCCCAGAATCTTTTTATCAATCAATCAGCATATAAATCAATAAGGACGGCCTCGTTGCTGCAGTAGAGAGTGCTGCCGTCTCGTTCGTGCGCGCCCCATCACATGTTTTTCGTCATTCGCGAATGCACGTGTGTGTGCGGAAGTGCAGAATATACATGCAACCTCATTCTTTTAGGCTTACACACAACCTATACAGACATGATAGCATCGGATTGTAATTCGAATATGCGAGAAAACGTAATTCTCTTACGCGGGAAACTTCTTAAACACAAACCCCCTTTCCAGCTGCCGGTTTTCGGGTGAGCACACCACGACAAATCCCCACCAACTAGAGGCTAGCGGCTTCGCTGTAAAACTCGCCGTACCATATACACGCAGGTTGTGTATGCCATGCGTAGCGCACGTGGCAAACACGCAGTTGATGACCCGCCAAGCAAGCGGCTCATCTTGGGGGCAGCGACCATTCTCCTTCTCTTCACAGACACGCGCGCTTGCGCTGACAACTGCCGTCAGCGCTGTCACATCCTTTTTGTGGCCGCTTCACAACGCAACAAAACGCGATGCGTCGCGCGCGATGCCGCAGCCCACGATGTTCTACAACCCTGTCGAAAGCAACCCGTGCGCAACCCCCCCCCCCCCTCCTTCCCCGATAACGTCGTCATCCTGTAATCCGACGATACGAATGTATGGCAGACCCATTGTGGTTACGTGGTGTCAGTGAATATTGGGCGCGTACGTGTGTGCGCGCGCATGCGCGCATGGTTGTGTACTACCGACCAAGAAAGTTTACGGACCACGGGATTTCAGAAAACGCTAAATATCCGAGCAGCCTTTAAAATTAGCCAGCAAAACCGCACATCACAATGTTGTTCACATATACCAGTAGAGGCTGGAAATGGGAATACCAGGCTGCATTTTGAGGCTGTGGAGGTATTCAGCTTTTTGTAAGATCCCTTGGTCAGTAAACTTTCTTGGTCGATATATAGTACATGCACTGCCTTGCATATTTTTATTCTTATCATAAGAAGTTACCTAGTTCGCACTCTGATTAGGCACGATGGCCTTACTCTGTATGAATGCACTCAAGTGGACTCCTTGTATCATGGCCTTAATGCAACACCACACAAATTGTCTTATGGGATTCGCTGAAGGAACAAGTCATAGAAAACAGTTCAGGAGACCCTGAGTCAACTGGAGTCGCAAATGCAAGACACCTTCACGACTACTCCACCAGAGTTTCTATGGAAACAGTCAGATTTTTTCACCCACTGTTTGTGTTGTTGCACAAACTTTTGGACAACTCGGAAGCATGTGTGGAATCTCAAGATGCCGAGGAATCCTGATCGTTTGTTCTTCACTCGGTTACACAGTTGTGAAATGCCGTATGCAAGAGATATGCCAGGTGATGCCTTCTTGTTACTGGGCGTGCGCTGCATGGCGTGATGTTCCACGTGCGTTGCGGCACCGTCTGCCGGCAGAGGACGCGGGAGGGAGTCCTGATTGTTTGTTTTTTGTTTCAAATCCCCACCACCCGCAGGCCCGAGACAAAGGCAGACTCCTCGCGTCGACGTCACACGTCCGGAAACCGCCAGCTGCTGCCCCTCAACGATGGAAGCGACGCGATGGACATGCTGTCGCTGCTTGGCATTCATCGACCGGAAGAAGGACAGGTAATGCAGCTGTGTCTATAAGTAAGCATCGCGTTTGCAAACATTCATGTTGCAGACATTGTACAGGCAGATGGAGTGGGGTCATATCAACACTTTGATCATTTGGAACTGTGACCAGCTCTGGTATATTGTGATGATCTAAAAGTTGATTGCTTTAGCTCACACTTGTTTTGTTAACGCTCGTATATTGCCCAGAGGTTGTATTCGCTACCCTGTCTGTTGTGATGGCACAAATGCAGTTGGCATCAAAAGGTTATGAACTATGGATTTAAAAAAAAAAAAACCTGACTATTTTGGCAGCTTGGTATTTGTACTTCTTGCCTGTACTAGTATTGGTAGTGGTACTAGTATTAGTACTATTAGTACTAATACCGCAGCTTGTACTAGTAGCCTGTAGCAGTATATTGCTGTATGGTTTTACTGGCTACGGTCACAAAAGGCTAAGGTTCGACGTTTTCTCGGATTCTGCAGTCCATAAACTTTTATGCTGAGTGTACTCTGGTAGAGAAGGGAGCGTATTCTGTGAGTGTCCACCTAGTGGACATGTCCATTTCGTCTGCTGCAGAAGTGCCGATTGGCTAAGGATGCCCGTCTGCATCTGACGTGTACTCCAGCACAGCCAATAAGTTAAATAAGTCTTTAATAGTGCTAAATAAGTCTTTAAAAAGACTGATTTAACATTCTCTGAGTGAACATGCAGGTCACAGTGTTGTGTACTATGTATATGCAGTACTTGTACATTTATAGGGAGGACGTATGTAGATACTATAAGAAAAATAGTGCTTAGGCAGTGACATCAAACCATTATGTAATGCTCGGTGTTATGTGCATAGTAACCTAAAGCAATAGCTGGACTCTGTACGATTAGGCTATCATTATAGAATAAGCTTTGTGCATATTAAAGTAGACTACCTACCTTTGCTAAGCAATTGATATGCGAAGGTGAAGCGCACGTCATACAGTTGCAACTTCAGAGTTATAAGACATAAAGCCAGTTAGTGTTGCAGAAAATATTGTAAGAATTTGTGTCGTGTAACTGAGGGATTCAGTGGACTACTAACTACCATGATGGATATTTTTTTTCAATCTAAGAACTTGATAGTCATGCTCAGCCACAGGCTCATCCAGTTGTTTCAGAGCACATGCAGTTGTGGTTAGCTACCTGGTTGATGATGGTGGCCAGCATGGTAATGGCAGTGATAGTAGTCCATCAGTTGCGTGTCCACATAACGACAGTTTAAAAAATAGGTTTGTTGGTTCATTGCGTGGTGCTTATGCAGTGGTGTATCTCTCTTCTTGAACGTCTTCAGTATCTGTCCTTCGGTCCCTACCTGGTGTCTTCACGCCAAAACCACATGTCGGCTGTTCAGTTTCGTTGGTCGAAATCTCATGACCCCGACGTCGGCCATCACGGCCACTCTCAGGTGAGCCTTCTTTTCTTGTACAAGTGACGTGTTGCCCAGGAATCCCTTAGTACGAGTGTTACTTCAAATAAGATAATTTAGTGTAAGAAAATCACACATTCTGTACCTTAAATTCGAAATTTGACCATGATTTTCACTGGAGAAAGGAAAATGATGCACTTTTAAGATTTCTCATCTTAGTAGCGTTATTGGACAGGTTTGGACAGTGTCCTTGAAGATGCTGCAACGTTTTAAAACTTTGTTCCCAGTATGCAACAGATAGAACTCGAATTGGTTCAGCAGTTGCTTAATAAGAACATTCATGCATTTCACATTTATTTGGATGGAGATATCAAACCTGAACCCAAGCTGAAGTTTCATTTACATGCATTTGATTGTACCAGTTTAGTGTATGTGCTCATAGAACCATATTTAGTCAATTATAATGTGCCCTCATATGTAACGTGTGCCACATTTTCAGAGCGATAAATGAAGAATACATTGCCCTCTATTGTAACACGAACCCTAATTTTTATATTTCAAGAATTTATAACTTTGATGGCCTTGATTTCTCACTCACAAATTTTTCATGGCAAGAGAGAGAGAGTAATTGTGATTTGTTCTAAATTGCGAAAAAAATTTATTTTATCTGAGCTGCAGTGGAGCAGGCATCACACATCATCACTATCACAACATCTATCAACACCATTTCACCTTTGATGCCATCTATGGCATTTGAAATACCGTATTTCTCAAATGCCTTGCAGATCGTGACAGGCTAATGTACTTGCAGAATGGGCACAAAATTATTAGTCTCAAAGGTGAAGCGACGTGGGGAGTGGATTGGATTACAGAAATTCCTTATGCTAATGATGACAGCTCATTTCTGTAGTTTTTGTTTCGTGCTAGAATCTAATGTGCATGCCATTTCTAAGAGCATCTTTCTGCCAAAAAAGTGTGTGTTACAATCGACTAAATATGGTATTCATATACCATATACCCTTGAGTTAACTGCCATAATTCGTAGCGTTTTTCTTTTTCTTTACACGAACTGACTGTCTAGCCACTCTGTTGGTCAACTAATGGTCAACGTATACTAATGGCACATCACAGATACCTACATATTCAATTCACTTGCTTTACATATGATGTATGTCTGCAGGGTTCATGTTGTCTCTGAGTATATAATGAAGGACCCAGATAACCCCTTCAGAAGCCAATTAATTATATGTACTGAAAATTTTGTTTCCCCTTATTAGATGTGCTTCTTCAGAATCGTGAGAAACGTATATCTGCAGAGCACGTTAGGAATTTGTCACCGAGTTTTGTCAAGTTTCCTGAGTGTAGATTCCATGCATTAACTCTCTACAGGAACATCAGATATGAGAACACCAACTAGTTCATGTCTAGCATACTTTGAAAGCATCTATGCACCCACTGCCTGATTGCCTGGTGCAAAACATTGCGAAAAAACAATTAACAAAGTGAACCCACTGCATGACGACATACTAACATCGAGAGTAAACATGTTCTACATCAGGCCTGATTGCATTATGTTAAACATTTACATCGGACAATCATGCCTGATGTGAAACATTGTGAAAAACAGTTAAACAAGTGAGCCCACTGCATGGCTACATACTGGCACCCAAGCCGTCTGCATTCCAACTCATTTTTCTAAAACATGGTGCGTTTCGCGTTTTCAAACATTTTCAATCTTGCAGCACAACTCCAATCAGAAGTGTTCCAATGTATATGTGGCACATTTTAAATATCAATATTTTCATCAGTGCAAATTGCTTTTGATGAGCTCTTTTGAAATGAAATTATGGGGTTTTACGTGCCAAAACCACGATCTGATTATGAGGCACGCCGTAGTGGGGGACTCCGGAAATTTGGACCACCTGGGGTTCTTTAACGTGCACCTAAATCTAAGTACACGGGTGTTTTTCGCATTTCGCCCCCATCGAAATGCGGCCGCCGTGGCCGGGATTCGATCCCGCGACCTCGTGCTCAGCAGCCCAACACCATAGCCACTGAGCAACCACGGCGGGGATGAGCTCTTTTGGCATGCACGATTGTGCACAGCACCTAAAGGGATACAGATACCATATTTGTCACCCTTTAGGTGCTGTGCACAATCGTGCATGGATGAGCTCTTTTGGCATGCACGATTGTGCACAGCACCTAAAGGGTGACAAATATGGTATCTGTATCCCTGACTCCAAAATTAAATTCGTTGTCACTCAGTTGTTGTTACTACTTTGTGTCTGTTCCTTTTGATGCAGTACGTGACTCGCTGCATTTCTCATGATACGGGGACGTCGGCCACCACGCCTCCCAGTGCCAGCAGCTTGGATAAAAGTGAGCATTTGTTGATTCCATTCGGTTTGCAGCATTTAGGGCCAGCTGCAGTGAACTTTTGGATCGTGTGAAAAGCCTAGTTTCAGTTAAACTTCAATATAGAATGAACATGGATATTGAAAATTATCTACTTGAGTGAAGTAATAACTTTAGAATTTGGTTGGCCATGCTTTATTTCAGCGAGTATTCTACTTCTATAACAAAACCAAAATTACAAGCTCCAAGAAATATCCGTTACCGTGAAGTGAATACCTGTTTGCTTGCAGCTCAATACATGTATTTCGGTTGCAAAAATTTCGAATACTCGGCAAAAGTAACTTGGAACGGCACTTTCTGGGTGCACATGTGTTTTGGCTAACGGCTTGGCTTGTCTTGGCTGGCCTAGCGCCACCAAGCCAACGTGCCAATCTCGTGATTACACCAGTCACGCGGTTGCATGTTAATGACGTTGCAAAGTGCGTTTTTAATCTCAGACTCGTCTTTTCTGACGGTGCAGGTTTTGAGTGGAACACCAAAGATGACGTGAGCCTTCTTCCGTGTTGTGGTACACCTGTGCCATACAGCCCAGACCTCCTGGACAACCCGGAGCTGATTGCGGGGAAGCACAGTACCATGCTCACCTTCCCTTCGTACATTGTGAGTTGGCTGGTATTATATATGCTTCTTTCAGTACAACAACCTTTTTGTGTGCCTCTGTACCAAATGTTGCTTAAATGGGAGAGCCAGGTACACGTGACTCTTTTTGCTCAATCACTTGCTCATTCACGCTCAAATTTTGCACAGATGTGGTGCATTGTGGTGGATGCCTCTTAATACCAAGTTTTGGTGACTTACTCGCCTGTGTCATCTAGAGCAGATGCGGGGCAGTGTTCTCGAGTGATCACTTTTGAGGACGCGATCACTTTCGTCAGATTTTGCATGACGACCGACCGCGACAGCGGTATACGTCGACACATCGGTGCTATGTCATGTGAAATCTTGTGAAAGTGATTGTATCCCAAAAAGCGATTGCTCGAGAATACTGCCCTAGAAGCATACATCATCTGTGGCAATGCCAGACAAAAAATTTTTTGGGGAATGGAACGGTGGCGTGTTGTCTGTCGTTGTTATGGTGAATGAATGAATAAAAGTTTGTTTTGTTATTTACAACACTTGTTGGCTTCAGCACTGTATGGTCGAATTTGTATTCCTTAAAACAGCTTAGTTTATGGGACTCGCTGTTACCAACAGACTGCGGCTGTTGTGTGTACAGCCTTATGCCAGACACGCACTGTGCCTTTGATTGCTTTAAGACTGCGACGACTACAAATGAGCACCTTTACTACTATTTTATTACCGAGTAAGGATGTACCCAGTGGTTATGATGAAACAAGGTGTGTGCCATGTTTTGTCATTAAAGTGGAACATGGTCCTAGCGCTCCACTTCTGCAAAGCCTGCACTATTGGAACTGAATGCTCAAAAGATGTATTATCGACCAAAAAAAAAAAAGTTTACGGACCAAGGGATCTGACAAAAAAGCTGAATATCTCCGCAGCCTCAGAACACAGCCTCGTATTCCCATTTCGAGCCTCTACTGGTATATGCAAACAACATTGTGATGTACGGTTTTACTGGCTACCTTTAAAGGCTGCTCGAATATTTAGCGTTTTCAGGAGATCCCGTGGTCCGTAAACTTTTTTTGGTTGTTAGTACATGTCTTTGTTGCCATACTGTTTCCCTGCAAGGTCGTCTCTTATCAGCTGTATAATCCTTGCGATTCTCATGTGAAAATTGAATTATGAATACGCGTAAATTTTTGCCTTTTAGTTATCGTGTCTTTTTAAGATGTATACCCACACCAGCCCATCTCGTTTTCTATCATGCTGTACGTGTGTCTCCGACGTCTGGAGAAAAAAAAATGCCTCGCTCGCTGAAGTTTGCAATGTGAAAACGTACAACCTTTCTTTTGCAGACTTCCATTATCGACTATGTGAAGCCGTCAGACCTGAAGAAAGAGCTGAACGACAAGTTTCGCAGCAAGTTCCCACACATCCAGCTCACCCTCAGTAAACTGAGAAGGTGAGCATGCGTTCATTACATATTCTTTTTTTTCTTCATATTTAGTGCCTCTTTTATGATGCTATCACTGTTGTGACAAACTGTGGACCTCACTAGTTGCAAACACAAGGACGAACAACAAACGTGGAGCCTCTGTGGGGTTTTGCTAGCTCCTGATTCTGAGTCAGTGTTCGTGGCAGTCGAATGGCTTACATAATCAACTGCACACGTAAACATAAATCACGCAAGGCAACATGGAAAGGATGAGTGCAATCCTGTCTCAATTGTCAGGAGCATGCGCGATCCTGTCCGAGTGCAATGTGGATATGTTGGTTGTGCTTGTCCTTTCCGCACGAAGAAAAGTGGACACGAGAAGTGCAATTCTGTCTGAGTACAATCAGGGTTTCACGCTCGTGCTGTTCGGGTTTCTTTGTGTGGTTTGTCAGCACAGCTAGTCGTGTTAACGAAAATGCGGCAGGGAACACACCAAGATGTCCTACTCAAGCAAATGGTCATTGGCACATCACTGTGAGATTCCGTATACGCAAGTGTAGGAGACATGACAACATCAGTCTATTAAGCAGGTAGTAGTCGTGCAATTTCCTGTCACAAGAAACTGTTTAACTGCCTTTCACTTTGATATTTGAATTTGTTAGTATATTTCACATTTAGTTGCTTTGTATCACTATCTCTGGCAGCTTGCATTGAAAGTCTGTTGTAATTGACATGAAAAACACAGCTTTTTATGGAGTGAGAATTAAAGTTGGCATGTTTGCCAAAAATAATTTTCTGATGAGTTTATTTTAATAGCATTGCTGGCCTTGTTGTCTTTGTTGATGAAGACGCAAAACTCCCAGTGAGCAGGCCCTGTAATCAAAGGTGGGGGTGTGCTGATTGGTCTGGTCCTGATATACCAGCGCATGATGTGCATTCTCACAAAGGCTAGGATGTGACAGAGACACCAACAATGACAAAATAAGTGTAGTGTTTCGATCACACATTTTGTGCGTCGAATTACAGTCATTGTGCCGTAGTGTTAGTTGTGGACCATTGATAGGGGTGCATAATATCAGCTGTGGTAGCCATATGAAGCCAACAGAGAATGACAACAAGGAAGGCATAAGGGGAATTGTTTGTTTAATTTAAATGTGGAAATGATAAATAAAGGGATATGAGAGTGGACGAAAAAAACATCTGGGCGCAGGTGGGATACGAATCCACGTTTTTGCATTACGTATGCGATGCCCTTACCAATTGAGCTATCACGGCGCCAGTTTCCAGTCCACTTTTCTTTACTATTCTGCCTAGTCTGGCTTCCTAACGACATGGTAACAGGACAGCTAATTTATTCTCTCTTCCAATAGTGAACAGATTTGAAAAATTATGGTGGTTGAACACTCCCTAGACAGTACTTTACAACTTCCAGCATATTGTTACGTGGACGTACAGTAGGGAAACTGTTTACAAGTTGTATTTACAAGGGGTAGAGAGCACTGGCCAACATGGGAAGCCAGCCGACATCAAACAAGGTATGTCGTCGTCCACAGATCAGTCAAGAGGCCGCCTATGGGTACGTTTCACTACATCGAAGTGTCAACATCATCTTCTTAGAATAGGACGTAGCAATGTAACCAAAGCTTGCAGTGGGGCCTGGTGAAGGGCACTTTGAAAGATTCTGTCGGCAAGTGACAGTTCTAATGTTTTTCTTTTTTTCTTTCTCCTCTATCTCTTCTTTTCATCATCCTGGGATCCCGCAGTCTGAAGCGTGAAATGTGCAAAATTGCTTGTGGAGAGGTAAGTCATTTCTTAATTGTCTCATGTGCAGTGCTTCTTATTATTAATACAGACTTGTCCACGATTCTTGTACATCTGTAAGCAAGCGGCTAGATAGCTACTATACTGAGTGTTGCACAAATATTAGTGCCAGGTACACACAACTCTACCAGCTAAACCACTCTCTTGTGTGCGCTAATTACGCACTGAGGTTAATTTTATTGTTTGCTAGCGTCAATTACCCGTCCTGTTCGTAATAAAGTAGAAGAACGTGTTAAATGCAGCGATGCCACAAAAAAAATGTTGATCTTGCAGCAATGGAATGGTGGTGCCATCTGTCATTGCTGTGGTGAAATGCACTTTTCGCTGCAGCGACGACAGATGGTACTATCATTTCGTTTCAGCACGATCGACACTTTTTGAGTGGCATTGCCGAAGACTTGGCTTTACTGTGGATGAAACAGGAAAGTAATGGCCAAACATGCAGTATTAAATGGCATCCACGGCAAAACGCTATTCTGTGTTAAATTGAAGTTGAAACTAGCCATTGGTTTAACTGGTATAGGAGCAGGGTTCTCCCCATGGTGGGCAGCGGTGGTAATGCCGTCCACCGCTCAAGTTTTCCGCCCACCGCTCTAGATGACCAGTCAAAATTTTCTATTCTTTTTTTCTGCGATCCTCGGCTGTTCCTTTTTCATATGGGGAAATATAAGAAAGAAAAGCAACTTAGCAGTTGAGAAAATCGCACTTTCATAGTGCGCCGGTAGAAAATCGGGCAGTCGGAAGGTGCAATCTCACCGCGGAGCGTGCGAGAGGAGAGATCTGACCTGAAATAGCCATAGCGCCATATTTCGCCTTGCAGAAATAAAGCAAAAAAAGTGAACGAAAAATGAAACCAAGAAAACTAGCGTCGCGATTCGTTACTGCTGCCACGTGGACAGAGGAAGTGCTCCGATTGGCTGGCACAGATTTGAATCACTGGCGTGTGTTTTGCACGCGCTTTGACAGCGGCGAGCTATGCATTTCTTTGTCCTGAAAAAGTTTGGCGATTGCGGTAGGATGCGTCGCTTGCTCGTGTCAGTTTAATTAATGCATCCAAACTGCAAAATTGGTGAACTTACAATTCCCAATGATGAAAAAGTCGCATCGCGAAAAAAATTAAAAAAAGCAGCCTTAGTTGCCCCCCCCCCCCCCCTTATGTCTCGAAATGGCCACCCCTCAAAAATTTATGAGGAGACCACTGCCATATAGCTATGTATAGCTATGTGCACTGTATGCAGCACTCACGTAGATGGTAGTATCAACGATCACAATATCCAGAGCCTTTCCCAGCAAATGTGATTTCTCAAAAGGAAAGACATTGTTAAAGTGTTTGATCAAGCGTGATGAATCGCCGACTGAACTTGACCAGCTGGTGTGCTTGATAAACGTTTTCTTGACATCAGAATGAGCTGTACTTTAGCTGCGCAAGAAGCAGGGCCAGTGTAGGGTCAGTGTAGGGCTACATTGGACCTACAACGAACAACGCTGGCCCATCATTGGCCCCACTTGCAGTGTTCATTTCTTACACCCTTCGAAGCAGTCACAGATTGTCATTACTTCTTGAAAGTAGTCTGGTGAGATAAACTACAGCGAGCCTTATTTGTTTGAAGGTCTTCCAGTGTAGCGATGTCATTACACAGGTCTGCAGGGCTTTTACAGCAGGCACGAATCTCTCCGTACGTTCTGTGAAATTCACATTTCATGTAAGAAGATGTTTAATGCTGTGTTTCGAAATGGGCAATTATTCGGGATATTGCTGTTCATCATATGGCCTCGGCAGCGAATGATAAATGGCAAAGTCCACCCTCATTGTTTTTAATTACACACGGTGCAAGCTCGGCAGTTTGCCAAGCTGCGCCACTAGCACGCAAAAGAAAGTAGCACTAGTTCTCAATAGAATGTGTGCAGTATATTGCGTAGTTTTGCTGTTCAGTGTCCTTGGTGCTTATCGAAGAAAGCTTAGCAGCAGGTTGAAAGTATTACAGAATTGTCTTCACGCATTGTTGTAGAGTGAAATGATCACAAGTGAAATAAATGTAATTTCTAGTCACTACTGCATAAAATGATCATGTGCTCCCATAGTCCTTCAGGTGAAAGACGAGTGCCAAAATGATTTCTTCTCGCAATTACACCATGAATGTACTCTGAACTTGTCGCAGTTCATGAGCCATTAATGGAGTCGGAAACAGTGTTACACTTGTGCTTGGAGTTGCACTTCAGATATTGCACCAGTGTGGTGCAGAATGCATAGAAAGCTGCAGTAACTGTTGCGTTTTGTTTGATTTCAGTGCGGCATTGACCTGTTGACAGTGGCCCAAGCTTATGTTTTCTTTGAGAAACTCATCCTTAAGGTAAGTCGAGTGTAACATGATTATGTGATCAGTTGCGAGCATCACCAAACAGGCGGTTGTCCTAGTTGAGATTAAGAATAAGACAGTGAAGTCAGGGCAGACTATGTAAAGCATAGAATAGATAACCAGTGGTCTGTTAGAGTTGGGGAATGGGTGTTAATGGAGGGAGGTGCTGTCAAGGACAGTAGAGGGGGGTAACTGGAAAATTGCTCGGAGAGGCCTTCACCCTGCAGTGGGCATAGAATAATAGGATGATGATGATGGTGGTGAGCATAAGTTAACTTCATTCTGCTGTTACTAGAAAAGTGAGGCCTGCTGACATTGCGAAGTGAGAAGCACTGGGCTTCTTTGAGCAACAGGGTGGCTTGTCTGCACATTAACTGCGCATTCTTGAACCTAGAACTAAGTCTCCTAGGGCCAAATGTTATATTTCTATGCATGGTTGTTTAGGAAATGCATAATAGTGGGCAATCTCAGTAAAATTTGTCTCGCTTTAAAGTAACATTTTCTTGAAGCTTAGCAGCCATGTCGCTTTTCTAACCATAATGGTCAAAGCATGAAATGTTCGTGTAATTTGAAACAGATAAAGCAGTATTTCTGTGTGCTAGTAGGAAGTACGAGTTTTCTATACAAATGCTCGCAATTTGACAATGCAAACCTATTTTAAATGCATGAGATATGTATGGCCAGTTAGGTAAACTACTGTCAGGCATAATGTTATTCTTATGGTAACTCAGCCAGGTCACATAACCTGGAGAACTTTATTCTCCGTATGAAGCTTCTGCAGCCATTGACCATCCATAGCAGAATGTCATCATTTATATCAAGCCTATTTGTGACACCACACATTTTAAGAGGCTTCATCACAGTACTATCTGCACAAGTGCTGGCCACCGACATTTGAATAGAAAAGAGATATTTACATTTGCTTGTACTAAAATGTTGAGAATTGGGGTTGGGTACAGAGATACAGTAATACCCTGTTAACTCGAAGTAGTAAAATCTGGAAAAAAGTTTCGAGATAAGCGGAGTTTCGAGATAGCCGAATTCACGAAAATATAAGCATAACCACCGCGTAAAGCCAACATGACGCCTTTCCAATATGGCACCAATAACCGCCGACTTCCTCACAAAAGCTCAAGTGTACCAGGAGCGGTACATTTAGTAGATCATTTTTGGCGATATTATGTGCGACCCAGAAACCGACACGTCGGTCGTATATAGGCAACAGCGAACCTCGCACATATTTGAGATTTGCTTTATTTCACCATTATGGCACATCAGTACAGAACAAAAATGTACATACATAAGCGCAAACGCAGATGCATGTTGACACCGTGTTTGAAACCGAGTCACTCTAAAAATCTCGCGAACGTACTCGGTTCACCGTAGTTTTAGACCGAGGATAACCGAGGATTGCAGGCCTGGACGGTATTTTGTAGCAATGCGTTATGCTTTATTCTATGCTAGCGTTATCATCTACCGCTCACGGCTGGCTAATCCCATTGATAACGTGAGCGGACCGTCGCTCTGACCGCTGACCAAGAGCGAAAAGCACGAAAAGGCATTAGCATCAGAAAAGGCATCACTACAATATATCAGCCCTGGTTTCACTTTTTGGCGATACCACAGCTGTGCAAAAAACTACAAAAAAAACATTTCGGTACTGTCTTTTTTTCAGAATTTTCGCAATCTGGGGCGCGATCTTGTACGCGTTCCAAAATGGAACGGATTGAGCCGCACACGATTGGTCAATTTGATTGTCACGGTTCAAATTGACCAATCGTGTGTGGCTCGATGGAACGGACCGCCTCCGTTCTATTTTGGAACGCGTACAAGATCGCGCCCCTGGTTTCGAGATATCCGGAGTTCGGCGCAGTGGTGTTTCGAGATGAGGGGTGAAAAACCCATGGAGTTGACACCGTGCCAGGGAAAAATTCGGTTTATCTTATTATTCAAGATATCAGAGTTCGAGTTAATGAGCGTTTACTGTATTCTGAACCAACTATACGGCCCATGCTTGTGGGATGTATATGCTTGGAGTTGAGAAAATGTGGTGCGCATATAAAACGAGATATAATGTTAATATTTAAATTATGATCCTCACTCCTTTATTATGTTTGTCAGCGTTCTGGAATATAGGCATTTTACATGCCTATATTTCATATTTATGATTCTGTGCTAAAGCAAGATCATGTATAGGTACAGCCAGATACTTGATATTTTCTAATATCTATCACAGTTCATATAGGTCTGTGAAAGAAGCTGACATTGAAGTTCGAGGGCTGCATAAAACCAACCAGAATCCATGCTTTAAATTGTGACGTAATTAACTGATAACATTGTACAGCTTGACTGTGCAAGCATGTGACTACAAGTTTGCTGCAACTCTTGCTTTCCCATTTCACCGTATTTCTTTTTTTTTTTCCTTTTCCACCATAGCTGCTGATTCACAAGCAAAATCGCAAGTTGTGTGCCGGAGCATGTCTGATGCTGTCGGCCAAGCTTAACGACATCAAAGGCAACGAAATGCGCACCCTCATTGAGGTAAGCCTTGGCTAGACCAACTTTGCATTCACACTAAGTGCACAGAGAAGCTTTGTAGTGCCACCTAGCATGGGTTGGGCCATAGATGGCTGTTGCCTTTGAGGTTTGTGTCGCACATTTGCGCCATCTGGGACCCCTCCTTTTATGCCACCCAATAAAAATTCACCACGTGCAGCAGGGCTTGGGACATGAAAAAGGAGACTATTCATGTCACCGAATGCAGAGGTGGTGGTCACGTAGTAATGAGTGAAATAACTTTTATTGGAGGTCCGGCGAGGACGCGAACTTGTCGCGCACCTGGCTAGTCCCACGTCGGGACCGGCAGGTCTAGCCCACCGGCCCGGTCGCGGGCACGTCGGACAGCCAGGATTTGCTTGTCTATAGCGGGGCTGCGCAGAAGCGAGTCCCAATTCTCCTTGCTGAACTTGGGGTATCTCGACCCGCACTCCCAGAGCATGTGTGCTAGAGTGGAGGTATGCTCGCAGGACGGGCAGGCGTCGTCGCGATATACGTCAGGGTAAACTTCGTGTAGAACGGCCAGACACGGATATGTGCCGGTCTGTAAAAGTCTAAGAGAAACAGCTTGCACCCTATTCAATTTGGGGTGAGGGGGTGGAAAGACCCTTCTAGACATGTAGAAGAATTTCGTAATCTCGTTGTGAGTAGTGGGAGCATCCCTGTGGCCGTAGGGGGGAGGGGTGTTGGCTCTCCTTACAGAGGAAGCGCGGTCGGTGAGGTCACGCGCAGCCTCGTGAGCAGACTCATTGAGGTTCGGGGGAGCACCCTCGACCGACCCTACGTGAGCAGGAAATTATTGAATCGAATGATGCGTGAGAGCATCCGGACTGGAAATGCTAAGACGAGCAGCTTGCTCGGCACGTGGTAATCGCAACTCAACAGTCAGCCCAGTGTTGTGGTTCAAGGCCATGCAATGACCATGTCACTGAAAGCTGTCAAATTGGCCTTTCCATTTGTGCAATTAAAAAAAAAAGTTATATGTCAGTAATCTTTTAAAATCAGCCTTGCCATTATTTGGGTTACCTCAGCTGCAGTCTCCATATATTGCTGTTCATGCTTGGATTTTCGCTTCATCTCTTTAAGAAGTGATCACATTAAGGAAATTCATTCTTTTATAATGTAGTTGAGGCTTCACACATTGCCCTGTAGTGACATTATCGCACCCAGGAAAATATTGCCTTGTTTGTTTTCAACAGAAACTCGAGTGTGGCTTCCGGCTGAATCGAAAGGACCTGCTCGATTTCGAGTTCGGCGTTCTGGTGGCCCTGGAGTTTTCCCTGCACCTGCCAACGTGGCAGATATACCCGCACTACCAGCGTCTTCTGTACGAGTCTTGAGACGAACTTACGACGGGGCACAACAGAAAGAATGAACTGTATGTCGGTGCCCGTCTTCAACCAGACCAGCAGGAGTGCCCGCCGTTCTTCACCAGAAGCTGTTGACAGCCTCATGTGGTGCAGTGGTTCCTTTCAACTGCAACAGTGTGCGAAGCACCTAACTTAATGCTAGCTTCCACGAAACACAGTGGAGAGGAACAATCTGTGGCTCACTTGAGCATGCTACCACACTCAGCACAAGGTGTTCTTAAGCTGTAGTTGTCTGCGGCTGTTGTCTGCTACTTGATGAACAGTTGTAAGGTGCAGTGCATTGAGCGAACAGAACTGTAAATGAACTTGCAACTTTTGCTGCTGTCTGTGACCTCATAGCAGCAACTGCCAAGTCGTCTGGAATGTTTCCTGTTGCGTTGTTTGGTGTCGTCTGCAACGGTGCCTGCAGCGTCGTCTGCAACATTGCCTATGGTATCTTCTGCAACGTTGCCTGGAAGGACATCCGCAACACTTGCTCCCACTGTGCGCATGTATTTGCGTGCGTCTTCTGCCCTGGTGTACGCTTGGTACCAGAAATGCAAGTCGGGTGTACCACACAAAACGGGTGTGCCGTAGCGTGCATGTTCTTTTTTCAACTTGGCTTCATTGCCAAGTGCTCTGCAGGGCCACACTAATAACTGCATACATATTCAGCTGATGTATCACCAGCTGGGCTCTTCCAAGCTGACCTGTTGCAGTCTGTATTTGTTCCTGGTCAGCTGTAAAGAAGAAAAAAAAAAGTTTTCCATTTTCTGTAGTCTAAACATACCATTTTTGTGGTAAACTATGTGCTGTGGATTGTTTGTAATATTTGCTAGAGAGGGTGCAAAGAAACACCAGCGTCTCTCATTTTCTTTTTTTTCATTTTCAGTTTTTGTTTTGGAAGAGTGAGCGCATGAGTTTATGGAGTGTTCTTAGAATGGCAAAGCAATGTTGTCATTAACAGTGAGTACTAACCTTAACCAAACGTTTATAATTGGTTTGCTGGGGAAGCAGTGTTACATATGCTACATTCTTGTGATAATTTTTGCAATGAAAACCCATGGTATGTTCTACCACTAGTCGGGCTTTAGGGTATTTCAGTTAAGTTGACCATGCTGATTATGGCGATATATCTGCCCACCAAAATAGACTGAAATCGCAAGAAAATTGGGAGACATACAAGTTAAATACCTGCTAGGACAGAGTTGTAAACATTGTGAAGAGTAACATTTGTTTAGGCTTCTTGAAGTGTACATTTTAAGGCTTCCTTTGAAAAATGCAAGAATACTTGCTAAACGCATCATTACTAGCTGAAATCCTCATTTAGGCATTGAGAACTCATTGAGAGCAAAATGGGCGTTTAATTATAATGTACAGATCTCGTCGAGAAAAATGTTCTAAAGGCTTATATTACTTTCAAGTCATGGTCAAACTTACGCTGTGTTGAAAGATTTTACATATATACAAAAGTTAAAGAGAAAAGATAAAATCAAACACATAATTCAGGTATGGTTGTGGCTTCATGCCTGACATCTTGTTTGCGAGGTGAACGGTTGTGATGGTGTCTTAGTCATGTTTCTTTGGTGCATCAAAGAGATCTGCCGAAAGCAAATAGTACCTTTTTTTTTTTACATCTTTTTTACCTTTGTTACTTTGTTACTGCAGCCTTTATTTATTTTAGAAGCAACGGTGCTTATTTTGCTGTTTTGGTCTTTGATACCACATTCTCATCTCTAATGCGGTTTTAGGCATGGATTTGGGTGACATATACTGAAAAAAATAAGAAAAAAAACTTGAGCTATGCATTAGTATCCAGTGAAAAAAACTTTTGTGTTATTGTATCTCTTAGTGGTGGTTCTATTCTTTCTGTAATGGTGATGTGAATCAGCTTTGTTTGCAATGTAAGATCATATACTTACTAAAAATTGGTCACCTATCAATCTGTACCTATATTCATTTACGTTCATGTACTACTGTATTCATGCTATCGCTTACCAGCATTAAAAGTAGCCTGTCAGAGCAGATTTCGATAAGGGAAGGAAAAGTGTATTGGTGTATGGCACTGTTAAACAAGCCTGGTGTCATTCGTAGTCTCTTTACAATTTTTCTGGCAACATTAAAGTTTGGTGTGAACACGCACGGATGACGTCAAGCTTAACCAGGAACAACATGGTACGACACAGTGTCCAGCATGACTTTGCATTATAATCATTATAATGGCACATGAGATGAGCATGAAAGATGGCTGCTTCGTTTGATGGGGAACCTATCAAACCAGTCATTAACTTGTTGGCTGCAGCTGTTAGTGTGTCAAGCTGTAAGTCAAATCAGATGTTGAAAGAATGAAAAATGCAAAGAATTGTCATGAGACATGGCCCCTGTTTTTTTTTGTTTTGTTTTTTAAGGCTTCTCCTGTACAAGCGAGATAGAATTAAGTATAAAGAGGAAAAATCAAATTAAGGTGTGGAGATCTGGTTCCACTTTGGCCTGTGTGGGCAATACTGGTTTAAGTTACTTGCAGATTCCAAGCTTCGGAGCTACTACTATATCGTCGTGTTTATCCTGTTCTGACACTTATCTAGTGGCAGCCTTTGCAGATCGCCTCATGGAAGTCTCATGTTTCTCTGTTCTTTCATGCAAGCCTTTTTTTTTTCTTCTTTCACATATAAGTTGGTTCAGCGGTTAAATCATAGCAACAACCTGCTCATTACTTCTTCATCGACAACAGCAAAAGGCATATCTTTTCTTTTCCTCTCGTTTATTGTCGTGACTGTCAACATTTGCAGACAAACTGCGTTGAACAGTATTTCATTGTATGCGTTAAATAATGATAATAGTCTATGCGAAGATTGTGAAAGTAATGGAATAGTAATGTACAAAAAAGGTGCTTGAAAGAAACAGCTTGTACATAAGAAGGTCAGTACGATATAGAAATGCTAGCAAGTACTTGTTGATGGATGTGAAGCTGGTAGCTGTGATTTCATTTTTTTTTTCTTTAGATGTTTCATTTGCATCATATTTCATTCTTTCATTTTGTGCATGCATCTTCTTAGCCATCTACTTGCCCAAACTATGTTGTGTTCATGTCATTGTTCTCACGTTCAGGCATGGTGTGTGTTGAATTTTTATGCATTGATGTTTTGTTAGAATATCTTTCGTTGAGTTAGCCTTTATTCTTCTCTTCTTTTTGAGAACACCACGACTGTTCCTTAATGTCATGCTTTTTTTATCTATCACTTATGTTTAAAATCCATGATCATTACCACCACCATAACTAATGCTATAGCAAGCACAGAAGAACGTTGTTGGTACATTACTGGTTCATACGACTTTTCTGTTTACACACTTGCTCAACAAAATTTTGAAAATGCTTAATTTGGATTTCGTGGTTTTCATTTTTCTTTTACGTATCAAATTGTACCATCATGAATCCATAAGCCCTCCATTGTGCATCTAAAAAGCAGGCATAATGTATGAACCAGGAATGCATCAGTGAAATGATATTGCACATGACTTTAATTAAGCTGATTCCTTCACAGAATCTAAAGCCAATTATTCTGGTAGCTGCATGTACTGCCTTACGTTATGCAGCTGATCTCGTGCAAAAGTGATTCCATAATGTGGTAATTGTGGAACTGAATGCTTCTGGCAGGCAATCCAGTCATTGAATCGCTTATTTGGTTGAAGAATTTCTGCACGTGCTATGGCGTTTTGTTAAGGCACTTTGACAGTGCCTGGAACATTGCACATACTTAACTGTACAGCCAGCCACAAAAGATTATGGGACAGTCCATGACAAATGTGAATTTCTGCTCTGTTGAGGTGTGGCCCTTCTAATTTAACAGACCACTGTGTGCGCTGCAAAGAGTATTACCAATTGAAGCTTTGAATTCTAGGCTGCGCCTCTAGGCTTCACGGGAATAAAACTTTTTCGCTATTACCGTGTCCCGTAAACTTTTGTGGCTGACTGTAATTCACGTGAACCTGCACAATGTGATGTACTCTAACAAGCAAGCATACATCAAATGTGTCATCTCAGCAGGAGCAGCAGGACATTGTTTGATTTCAGGACTTACAGTAGTTGCACTGTATTATGGTGGCAGGATGTCATAATTATCATGATCAGTTGACCAAGACTGTGTTGTACTTTTTTTTTATACCTTGTCATTAATAAGCAATGTAGTGTACTTAAATTGTTTAGAATTTACCAAGGGTAGGTGGTTAAAGTGTCCACTTTCTATTTATTTGTGCTGCACAATTTCAGTGCATTCGTACTAATATGCAATTATGTGCTCTTTCTCATAAAGGTCTTGCATGTTATGCAAATGATGTCAACGTGATTGCTTTGCATGCGCACCCAATGTCTGCGGCAAGTTCAGGGTGCACGGGATAGTCCCATTTTTCGTTGTAGTATTCATATGCAATGTTGAGTACACGAAATTTGATTGTAGTGCACCAGTTTCAGTTCTATTCAGCAAGTCTGGCTTTTTAAATTTGAGGTATTATTTGATTGAATCTATGCTGCGAGCCTTGCGAGAGACAACCACGAATTTGTTTTTAAGAAATGTTCACTCCTGTTGTGTGTGAATTCAAATCTGACATGCTAATGTGTGACAAGTAGTTTTTCCGTTGGACATTTGGTCTAATTGGACAGTTTAATGCGAGGCATTTGCCTTTAGCCTATGCAACATCTTGGAAGCTATTTGAATGTTCCCTTTCATATTGCGCAAGAGTGCATATGTGTTGCGTGCGTGATGATCAGCAAGTATGTTTTTCTTTACATTGTCACCTTCACCACCTACTCTTATTCAGTCAAACCTCAATTATAAGGAATGCAGTCAAACCTCGATATAACAAATCTTGATTTAATGAAATTCGCGATGTAACGAACTATTTTTATTTCCCCATATTAGTTCTATTGAATTAATGAAACCTCGATATAACGAAATTCTCGATATAACCAAGTTTTCCGCTGCAAGTACAACTTCGTTATATCGAGGTTTGACTGTACAGATATAACGAATGTATAATGAATTAGGTAGCTAAACTAAACAATTTATCTAAGTTCTTGCAAGCAGTGCAAGAGAAACAGCTTTACAAGTCGCTTGAAATTTTGACATTCAGTAGAACCTTTGGAATAGTTGGTTGACGTAATTTTTCCTCAGTTCGCCAGCTGTACTAATTATTTGTTGCTTCTGTACCTGGGAGTTCCTACTGTCATCTAGGCACTGCCACTTGCGATTTCTTCATTGTTTATACAAATTGATGAGTGTCGAGAGGAAAGGGATTCTAGAGAAGGGTAATGTGGTGCTTAATTTTTCTAAACATCGTCGACGGGAAAACATCTTCCAAGCCTCGCACTGTCTGTCAAGTTGCTCAGCATGCAACAGTTGCGTTTGAACTTGGAACGACACAGGCATGCCTTCTCTGTGTAGCACGTGTTCAGTAAAATGTATTGAAAAATTGTATTTAGATGCCCTAAAGTGTTTGACATATAGCTGTATGTTTGCCATCACTACAGAAAGCACCCAGTGATTGACAGTCACACAAATCTCCAAAGCTAGCTAGCATCAAACAAACATAAGAGTCTGTGCTTTCTACTACTAAGTCTTTTGCAATTGTAACGTGCTTCTCCTGGTTTTGTAGCTTGCAGGATAGTTTAGCAGCTAATGACCGACAAGCAGTGTCAACGAGCATTGAGATTTTCAACAACGCTGAAATGCTACAATTATAGCGATAGTTGACTAGCAGTGCCTCACTGCTGCAAGAGTGGTGGAAGCTTTGCATTTAGTCACTGGCAATGATGTGCAGTTGCAAAGAGAAGTGATGTTCATCTGAGAGTGCTTATCTTATCTGAGATGCTAATGATATTGATGCTAATTAAATCCAGCCTGTGGAACGCTCACCTCTCTACTCTCTCTGTAGCACAAAATGCTTGCTTATCTGCCGTGTCCATTTACAGCAGACAAATAAGCGTGGTAGGCATGCGTCTCTATTTCCTGTCTTAAAGCACCATCATGCCCTTCTAGCCACATGTCACTTGTGCCCAATGCAGATTAAACTGTGCCCCAAGCCTTAGGAACTGCACCGTTGTCACAGTGCTTTGAAATTAGCAGCGTTTACTGTTCTAAAGCTCATCACTTTGCTTGCATTGTGAAACTGTGCTCGCAGTCCGTTACTGCCGCCTCAAGTATGAACTTGTCATCTGCAGCCGTTACATAAGCATGTGTGCATGTGTGGACGCTTTGGTTGATCGAGAGTTGGCGCGTGATAAACATTGTTGAGAGAATGTGTTTGCAGAATGTGCATTTTTGGGGTGATCATCCCAAGCGTTGTATTTAAACAGTACCTGTAAATGTCGTCAGCTGCTTTTATCAGCTGTCTCTCCTTCTTTTGTGTGTAATACAGTCCACTTTTTGTTTGCATTTTTGTGTATTATGTGTTAGCGTATAGCATGGCTTGCTAGAATGCACGCTTAATATACCCCATTCAGCATCACCTATGAAAGGTGTGTTACAGATAGCGTTAGAGCAAGCTCGAAAGGTTGTTATGCCAGGCAATGTGAATAGTTTCACAAAAATTGGTTGGAAAACAAACAAACGAAAAAAAATACAGGAATGCATTGGCGCTGTGATGGTACCGGATTCCTCCGATATGTTGGTGCACAGAAACATGGCATGTACCTTTCCCTTCTGCCTCACTTCTGCTTTATCGATTTGAAATTAATCAACATCAATAACAACTGACACTAGATGACCACCATGCAGTCTTCAGAGATTCAAAGGAAATCTTCCCGTGCACAACGCTGGGCGGGAATTTATACAAGCAGCTTTGTTGTGTGTCTCGAATGGCCTCAAATAACATAGCTAATACGAGTTTCTCTACGACAGTGGTATGTAGCGGTAACTGCAAAGCAAATGAGCCTCAGTGGAGCAAGTCAAGTATCACTGTGCCTGGCATAGTAACATTGGGTCCGATTGTAGGTTAGAGAACATGAGCAATTTCAAGTGCCTCATGTCCTTTTTGACAAAATCCATACAGTAGAACAGACGACTGATAGCTGCGGGGGTTGTGACAGGGTAGGACACGAAGCTCAACTTCCTTAGTGCTCAGCAATGCAGCAGTTGTGGAAGTAACTGAAGCTAGCTCACAAAAAGACGTCTCATGTGCAGAGGTGTTCTTCTGTCAAGCTGTGTGCAAGAAAGGAGCAGGAAGTTGTGTGAACACATTTAGGTGGGCTCAGCACAAGTGTAGGAAGGGAAATAAAGAGCAGACGATGCAAAGAACAGACGACATGAGCATGTGTCGTCTGTTTCATTGTCATCAATGCGTCACCTGCATTGCAGAAGTACAGGAAGAAAAAAGGGGAAGTGCCGCCTAGATGGGCTTGAAAGTGTTCACCTTAGGGCTTAGCCAAGCAGAATTAAGGTGTCTCTGCACAGTCTATGCTACAATGAGGTGTAAAAGGTATAATGACGTGCAAGACTGTTAAAGGTATGCAAGGCCCATCACATTCACATTGCTTCAGACTGAATGTGAATCTATGCACATTCACCGATTCCAAACGAACTGAAACAGATAAGCAATGTTGGAGGCAGCTTCAGACTGAAACATACTTCTGGACAGATTTCACAATTTCGTACTTAAACTTCTCAACTATTACCTGTAGTATTGCCAAGGAAGTCAGTCGCATCCTTGTTAAGTGGCTGGCATTTATGTTTTAACAGCATGGACTACACTGGTGGCACACAACTCATTTTCCTAGCTGCACCAGCCACTATCTGGTGAGGTTGCAAGATGAAAATGCCTGTCTAATTAGAATTCGTATGCAGAAACCCAGGTAGACAAAATTAGTTCAGGGCCTTACATCACTGTTTTCGTTGTAGCCCAGGTGTAAATTTGGGACATTAAAATTGACCTGTCATTTTGGTGTTGATTAACCCATTCTCAAAGGATGAAGTATTTGTAAATAGTAATATGTAAATATTTTTGCAATGAGTTGGTACAGAAGAGAAACGTCCCTTGTGCTTTTCCAGGGCTGTGCAAAAGCATAAATCTTGCCCTCAACTAATGCTTGTAATGTGGGCAGGGGAAATCACGTATGGGAGCAGTCTTAATTAGGTGAAGAAGGGTTAAAGACTAAGTACAGATTCACAACACAATGTGTGGTCTTGCTTTTTGTGGTTAGGAATTCTAGTTTTAAATGAGACTGGCCGGCAGCATATTTGATGTCCCACCTACTTGGGGCGACAAAAAGAAGGTGGCCTTTTATATATTTATCAACAGAAAAGTTAAAAATGCCCTGCCCATGTGGCTACAACGCCTATCCGTGGAGGAAGCTTCACAAGCCCACCTTCAAGATTGACAACAGGGCAGTAGAAGGGGCTAGTAGTTGGTCAGTCCTCTTGCTGTGAATTATGTGCTGTGTGTGAGCATGCAAAAAAGGTTGAGGGTGTGTGTCGCTCGTGTATCTTATTGGTTTGTGTCCGTATCCTTTTTGCACAGAGCTCAGATCTGTTCCTAGCAGCATGCAAGCATGTAGCCCGCAATAATGTCTGTGCTGTCTCGGTTGATAAACACTAGTGTTATTGGAAAGTCTAAGAGCGTGTTTTGAAAAACCAGATGCCTGCATTTGGGCCGCATTTATAATGTGGAAGGCGCAGAGAGAGCTCAGATTTAATAGCATCACAAGAGCATGTAGCTGGCATTATCATACGTATAATTTGCTGATTAGCGTCAGCACAACTGGTGGGCATATAAGCATGCCCCCCCAGTGCAATGGCATTACCTGCTACAAGAACACAAACCAAAGGTCAAACACAAGCAGCAGCTTTCAGTTGAAAGTCAACTGCTTGTCTCTGAACTTTGGTTTTCATCTTTGTTCCAAGTCACAGTCAGCGCTTTGTCTAATCTTTGATTCATGTCCTTGTCACAAGTTGTGCTGTTACATTTTGGGTCACATCGAACCAACTAGACCCATCTGCTGACGTTGCTAAGTTAAAAGCACAGCACTGAAAAAAACAGTACACCCATCTTTACGCAGTGTTTATATTGTGAAGGACATATAAGTCGTAGTATTGGCTTGCATTGCAAGTGCACAAAGACAATAACGATAGGATGCTCACCTGTGGCTTGTACCTTTAGCTGCATTGCCAGAGTCCAATCTTAAGACCACGCTGATGCACGCCAAAACCACGACTCAAATGTCCTTCACAACACAGCCGCACTTTGAAAATGTCTGCTTTCTGCAGTTCACATCACATGCTGATACTCTTGCCAACTGCATTGGTGTTTACCAACAGATAATGCGCATGACAATTCCAGCCACATGCTTCCATGTTACTATTAGCTTTATCTTTATAGGCAGTGTTCATATCGAGACAACTGTGAAAACACAATATTCATTTTGTAATTGGACCTCATTAGCCTTAGCCTTTCCTGGGTGGTTCAGGTTCAATTGTGACCTCGCGCTTTCCAACTGATGGCATTGCAGTATGAAATAATTTTTTTAATTAATTACGTGCAAGCATAAGACCACAATACCAGTTTCTGCAGAAGGCCTATAATCCTGTCCCTCTGCTAGTCCTTCTAGTCTTGTAACATTCTCTATAGAAACAGTTCTATGCAATATCAACTGCATCGCAAAGGTGACGTACATTTATTTCCACCTAATGTAGAGTCAGCGCGAAAAATTTTGACTGCAGGATCCTAAAAAAAAAAGTTGTATATATTTCCACAGCCTGTCTGATCTTCAGATTTCCAGCTTCCACCATTTTATGCAAGCAATATACTGTACTGTACGGTTCTGCTGGTTGTGGTCACAAAATGCTTGAAAATTGAATGTTTGTATCGGCTCCCACAGTCCATAAACTTTTGATGCTGACTGAGCTTGTACAGCCCATATACTAAACATTGCCTACATGGCTGCAGAGACCTATGGGGGCATGTAAACTTAAACTTAAATAAAATAATTAATCAACAGTGCAAATGTAAGGCCTTGGATTCCAGTTTCTGCAGAATGCTTGTGGGAATGTCTTCTGCTAGCTGATGGGTGGGTCGTCTGGATGACGGGTAGTAGGACTGCTTGGGGGGGGCGAGGCATACCACAGTAGTAGCACTTACTGGCATTTGTGCTGGCACAAGTCTGTGAAGAATCATTTCCCTCCAGTCTATCTGTTTATCAAATTAGCATTGCCACTTGACAATTTGGAAGTGATCACTGTCACGGCATGCCGTATGCAGGCGTAAAGAACCTTGCTGTGCCAGATTCTGACCACAGCAAAAGAATTTTAAGAAGTAAGGTGAACCTGGCGCTGGCTAGATTTTTCCACAACGGATGCTGCATGCCTTTATGAATAAAAAAGGGCATTGGGAAATGAACATTAAAAGTTGCAGTGGTAATGAAACTTCAGTCACTTAAATGACACCCAGACAGCTAATAAACATGCGTGAGAAAGTGCGCTAAAAATATACTAGATAAGAACATAATTATGTCATAGTCTGTCTCATGTCTCAAGATATGAGTAGTGTTTCACACATGTAATGTTGTGGACAAACGGAATCTGAACAAGAATGCTTGCGACAGAACAGTCAGGCTGACAGACTGTATTTAACTTGGGAGGGGTGGTGTTTAGTGCACTTGACGAGAGGTTTGTGTTGTAAGCCACATCGTTTGTAGCAGAAAACGAGCTGCACCATTGTAAAAAAATATATATATTAATCACCGAAACTATCACATGTTTCGTTTGTATGTTTGAAATGTCCTATTTCTGCTTCGTCTGTCCACTATAGTACTTGCCGGAAAGCTCAGTGCAGATGACATCCTCCTCCCCCATTTGCACTCTGCGCTTTCATGCGCTTTCACTGCATTATCTCGGCATGTGTGTGTGGCAAGGACTACAGTGCCATGTGTTTCAAATAAAGTTATACAAGATTTCAAGAAATTGCCCTTGGCAATTGGCACAATTCTAATCCTCGAGCTGGAATGCTCGAAGAGGTGGACATTATTTGCAGAAGTAAAATGTGTAGCAGACTAATAAACTTATTACTTTAGGGCACATATTGCAATTTACAAATAGAAGCCAGTGATTTCTCAAGGCAGATTTACTTGGAATGAATTTTCAATTTAGCATTGATTTTCAGATAATTTTCAGATAAGTAAAGGTAGAATGCACTGCTATACTTACTTCTAACAAAATGCCTTTTTAGGTATTATAAGACAATAGTAACTGGAAGGCCAATGCATTTTGTTGCATACTTTGGGAATGCATATATTGAACGAATTCATTTCAAGTGCCTCATAAACTCACTGGCTTGCAATCTATAAATTGCAATATGTGCCATAAAGTAATTAGTCAAGTGCCTCTACAACGAAATGGACTGTATAACGAAGGAATAATTTTTTCCCGGTTCTATTGAGAGCTATGCAGTGTCCGACCTATACAATGAAGTGACCGTGTATAACGAATGATTTCAGAGGCCTCAAGCACTTCGCTATGAAGGCATTCGACTAAATAAAAAGTTGACTGGTTAAACTTTGCTAATTGTTGATTATAGATTCCAATTTCAGGCAATAATGTCTATTTCTCTGAGCAATCCAGGTTTATGATTAGAATTGTGCGTCTGCCAACAGGCGACTTCCAAGTCTGCACAACTCGTTTTGAAACGCAGGTATAGTCTCTTAACTTTTCATCCTTGGGAAGTAACAGCCTGTGTTGTGAAAGAGTGTGTTGAAGGACAGGAAGTATATTTTGTGAAGAGAATTAGAAAAGAAAATTGTACCTTTATTGTTGGGCATACATACATATATGGCAGTTACCATGTGTCGCTTTGAGAATGTGTGTATTACCTTTATGCATCGGATTTTTTCCCCCGATGCACATGTTGTTATTAACCTGTCTATTATACACGATAAAAGGCGTATTGTAAAATTGAAATGCACGACTCCTTTGTGAGCTTCTTGTCTTGCTTGACATTTTACATTCCGATTTCTTTTTCTGGTCCAGTAGATTAGATTTCAATCACGAGATGATGACAGTGCTTTTGTTATGCACAAAACACCAAAACAATGCTCAAGAATTTGCATATTCATGTAAACACTTTGGCTAGGAAAGCACTCTGAGAATACTGAAGCGATATGACACAAAAGTCCACAGTGTGTTCCATTCAGTGACAGTCAGCGAAGGAAGATGATGCCATAACTATTGGTAATAAATAAGCATAACATAATACCCGAACAGTGCTTGAAACAGTCTCAACATCTGAAAAAATGTCAATCTCGGATGTATTGCAAAAAACTTTCACAGTGATGTGGCTGTACATACATCTGGAATCATAGTGCATGAGCGACTTTCAACTGTATTTAAAGCCAAGTTGATGGTGCACTAACTTTCAACTAACGCACCATCCTTTCCTATCTATGTATAAGTCGCTTTAATTGCTGCAGTCCCATTATCAGTGTCAGACCAACTGCCCAAAAATATGTACTCCTGTATAGGAGAGTACATACACCTTGCATACCTTTCAGATACAAAGTTAATATTTGCATTTCACTCTTTACAACAGTTCGAAAAGACATCTGAATATAATAGCTGGTTATTTGAATTGTTTTGGCAAGCTTCAACCAGAACTTGCAACTTATGGTAAAAGACGAAGCTGTGATCACTTTAAGCCGAACATTTCTCAATGCTGTTAAATTTTTCACAAATGAAAAACTACCACTTTGAACACTGTACTAATGAAAATGAAGATTTTTTATATGTATTTCATTATATGCAAAATTTTTGTTACCACAAAGCTACAGGCAATTTTGTTTTCATTACCTCACATACACAAATGAGTCTCGAGACACACTGATGCTACTCGCATTGAAATCAAATGTGAAACTCCACTTGGAACTCTAGCTATTAATATGCTTGAAACATATGAGTTGTACACTTTTAAATATATACTTTTCATGGTACAAGAATGCATTATCACAAATACATGGGCTTGAGATTGCACTCATAAACTGAAATATCTTGCGATACTCTGCAGCACAGTTTAAGTATGAAGGCACTTTTTAAAAGAACACTGTGCCAAACTATACAGTCATCATAAAACAAATAGTCAATAAACAGCAAAGCAGAGCACTGGAAACACTATATGATTAACGATTGAGTAACTATCATTACGCAGATACCCAGCTGTCAACAAAACAAATTTTTTATACAAACTTTAAAAGTGCATATGAACAACATGTGTTATCATCACAACCACTCCACAGAAAGTCTGCTGCTAAATGTGATTTGTACTACATAACAAACAATATAGTAAAGAAATGCGCGAGCAGTCATAGACGCAGCTATGATGGCCACAATTAGATATAACTTGACAGACCACTAATTGAGGCGACAACTAATGTCGTTTTTGCTTCTATCCTTTCTACAAAATGTCACCTTAAGGCGTGACGAAAACAAAAGAAGCTCTTAGCCGGGAACACCAAAGCTAGCATTAAAAAGGCAGTCGTAAATACAGCTAACTTGTGAGCAATGGTTGTGGCCGAAGATTCAAACATTCAGCCGCACGCAGGCACATATTTAATCACAGCTGTGCGCTAGTACTTTATGGTAGGCATGGCATTAAAATTTGTAATGACTCCTCACACTGACACGGAATTTACCCTGTCTGGAGGATGAGACTGTTTTCAGCCAGCTTCAATTTTTGGCTGCCATCGCAGATCTAAAGTACCATGATAAAAGCAACGTTTTGAGTTCCTTACATCGGAAATTTAACAGCAGATGAATTCCACCACATCATCTTTTATGAAAGCCTCCAAAGAAGGTCGCTTCTTCTCCGAGTGGTTCCATGGAAGTAATGTGGTAGGGTTGGAAAATGTTCAAAACAAGACACAAAACATGCTTAAACACAGACAAGTCTAAACAAGCCCTCATAGCAGCGTCACAAGATTAGTTAATCATAGTCTGAGTTTGCGCTCTATTCAGAGACCGGCTCGAACATGGGAGACAACACTACATTTTTGCTAAGACAGCCTGCATGCTATGCTGACATGTGACACAATCGCACACTTCAGATAACTCTACAAACATTGACTTCAACAAGCTTGATGTCACCAACAGTTGAAGAAGCACTTATCTCAACAATCGGTCGCTGGAAAATCTGCAACAGTTTGTAAGGTCTGCTACTACTGCTTCCACGTGCACTCAAGATAAGATAAAATTGTGAAAGGCAAAGTTTGACAACTTCCAGGTCGAACAAGTGCTTTTTACACACCATCAAACTGCCCATGCTGTGCAAGTGTAAATGAATCTGCTCTAAAAATGAGCAACACGGCCTCCACAATTGAGAAAGCTGAAAATGCCCAAATGAGGAACATTTTAGGAGTACCGATGGAAGTTAAATGCCACAAGAAAATACGATGTCCCCAAAAGAAATTCTTTGGCAGTTTGATGAAATACTCCGTCGTAAGCTCTGCAAGTTGCTCCTCCTCACGACGGCCGCAACTCCATTCACAGGTTGATCCTGAATGAGCTGTTGAAAGTGGTGAACAGTAAGTAGTCAGTATGTTTCATGACACCATGAAAACTTAGAAAGTACACGTTCCAGGAATACCATGAAACTAGGACCATATCTCGGAACAGTTCCTTTTATTTTCCTTTCTTCCTGCATACCATCATTGGCTCACACGAGAACAATCAATTACTAATGATATGAAACTGATAACACACTACAAAATACAGCCCTTGTAGCCCCTCCTGTTATCTTGTATTTGCTATCTTCAAAGAGCAACTGCTGACGGCTCACCATAGATAGAAGGCTGCACTCTAAAGACAGCACGAAATAATGGATGTCGCTCTTATCTAAGCTTGGTTAGGCACTTGAGATGCTAGATAGCTTTGCATGTTCAGATACCATTAACACAAACTGCCATCATAATCAGTGTTTGACTTCTGCTATTTTCGGCCAAGTTGCTGCTTGCAGATATCCCCGCGCGCACACTTCCGGATGTTGTGAGGACAGCTACACCACAACTGCAATCTCAAGAAGCAAGGAAGAAGAAAGCCTATATAAATGTAAACTATTAACATTGGTCACGACTCGTGGTTTAACAAAGACAGCAAATGCTGTGTTTCTTGACTGTACAGTAAAGAGCAACGCTACATTAGTTTAGCCTGCTTACACATTTGTTCAAGACCTGATTTTCATTTTATTTGATGGGAAGAGGTTCGTAATTAATGAAGAAAAGTAATAGTGTATTTTGCTGAACTCCACACCTGAACAGCAATGACGGTGTGGTAATGCTATGACATATTTTGAAGTATTTCCCCATAATTAAGCCATTCTTGTCCAAAAAAAGTCCTTGAAGCTTCGTAGTTTAAGCCCCTGGCTTCTCTAGAATGCAATGCAATACTTGTCTATTGATGAAATATTAACCAGTCCCTAGCTATCGCTGTTAAAATCCCATGAATCTCATGAAGTGCTAGCATAGAAACTTCAAGCCAGACTTTTGTTCTTGTGTATTTTCTCGGTTCCCAAGATTCTATTCACAGTAAAACCGACATTTCTGGTGTTCCAGATGTGTAATTTACCAATTCTGTTGAACTTATCATCTTGTCATTAGTGTACTTTTAGGTTGCACTTACTAGTACTATACAAAACTTCCATCTAAGATCATGTGCACGGAGACACTCACTTCATGAAGTCAGGTGCTTTTGAGATGGCGTGTTCAAACTCTGCAAATGCTAGGAGCCTGTCTTCATCCAGATCGGATTCCTTGAGAATCTGAAAAAGAGGACATACCGCGCGTTCGGCCTATGGAAAAGAAGTTTCCTGGTTATGTGTCTAAAACAAGCTCTTCATGTACATTGGCATACCTGCCAAGTTATGATATTCATGTATCGCCATACCTGCCATACAAAAGTTTTCCATAAAGCTTACGAATTCTGGCTTGTTTTATGTTTTTACTAATGCTGTGTCAAGGTTTACAAAAGTTTGATTTGAACTTCCTTCCTCTCCTTCCTTGTAACAAAGCAGCTAACTTTTCTTTACCTCTTCACAAAAATAAAAATTCTTGGACGGTTTATGACAGTTTGCTTGGGACTAAATTGGTCACCTATATAAAGCTGGAAATTGTACACGCATGACAGTGTTCTTGAAAATAGTCCTACTATCTCAACCGTGCTTGTTTACGCCGGGAAAGAGAACACGGGCATAATTTTTTACTGCAGAACTTGTATTAATATAAGACATAAAATACACCACTCAGTGTTATGTCCTTATTTTATATTATCACTTCACACTTTTTTGTTTTGGCAAGTGCGAAATTGTTGCGAGTAGCAAGCTACGCTACTTTAGTATTTAGAAACGCAAGAACCTATCACACCACCAGACTATTAGGCGCAGTAATACATGTGCAGTCAACGCCTGTAGCTTCCCTTCGTTGCTGCAGAATATTGTCAGCAAGTATAGTAATAAACACCTGTTGCACAATGCAAACCATGTTTTCTGACACGGATCTTTTAAAGAGATCAAGAGCTGTAGCAATAATTGTTTAAATCACACAAAAAAAATTAAATTCTGGGGTTTTACGTGCTAAAACGACAATGTGATTAGGAGGTGCGCCATAATGGGGGGCTCCAGACTAATTTCACCATCTGGGTTTCTTTAGCATGCACCTAAACCTAAGTACACAAGTGTTTCTGCATTTTGCCCTTATCAGAATGCAGCCGCCATGGCCAGGTTGGAACCCGTGACCCCGTGTTTAGCCATGCAACACCATTGGCGCTAAGCGACAGCGGCAGGTTCAAATTACAGCCGACTCCCGTTAATTTGGCTTCGGTTAATTAGACTTTCGCTAATTTCGAACGCACTGGAAAGTCCTAGCGAGAAACCATGCATTGAGAGGTATGGAAGAAAACCTCTTTATATTTCAAACGCGAAGGCAAGCCGCATTGAAGAATTTGACCTCCAGCGGCACGGCACGCCCTAATGCACGCTGCGATTACCAAAAGCTTGAAAACACAATAAACTAAGGGAAGATGGCACCACGGTTTCAAGCTTGAAGCTGTTTCACTTTGATCTTTTAGTGGCTGACGCTCATTCTGCCTGTGAAGCCATCAGTTCCCGCTTCATGCAGTGTCCTGCCTTTGCTGCATGCTGGTCAAGATGCGCTTCAAGAACAAGAAGCAGAAAGATATTATTACGTTGTACTTCAAGCAATGAAAAAGATTTGAATTTGTTAATTTTGCCGCCGCTTGTTAATTCGACCTTTAGGATAATTCGGTCAAATCTTGCAGTCCAGCAAGGTTCGAGTTAACATGAATCGACTATACAAGGTACCATAGTGGAGACTCTGGTTTAATTTCAGTCATCCGGGGGTTCTCTAACGTGCATCTGAATCTAGGCACACGAGCATTTTTACATTTTGCCATCATTGGAATGCGGTTGCCGTGTCCGTGGAATCGAACCAGCAACTTTGGTTTCAGCAGCAGAATGCAATAGCCACTAAGCCAAGCCACTACGCCACTAAGGTGGGCGCACCAATTACTGTTGATCCACTTACATTTTCGACCAGCTGTTTGACTTCGTAGTCTGCGAACACCTGTCCGCCTCTCTGCGTCAGTCGGCCGATGACTTGCTTCAGGTCCTCAGTAGATATCATGTCATCCTCATTGAAGTCTGAAAAGTGTAGCCAAAATTAGGCTGAAGACCACGTTCGCCAGCACTTGGGTAGGCACCGCAAAAAGGAATGCAGTTTTAAGGCTGGCGATGCTGATTTACAATGGACTCCTAGTGAAGGTGATGTCACGTAGGGGTCATCGTGGCGTGTAAATAAAAGTGGGCCATTTACAGAGTTATTGTGGCGCATTGTCAAGGCAGTCGGAATGGATTAAGCATTATGAAATAGGATGTGGCACAATACGTTAGTTTTTTTTTTTTTTTTTTTTTTTTCCGTGTTTGCTCTGCACTGTCTGTTGCTCACTGTCTCTGCCAAGAACAAGTGCCAAACACAGCGTGATCGTGTAAAACCAGCGTCCAGCATAAAATTCGTTATGAATAAACAAGCACTTTTAGCAACCAAGAGATTGAAACAAATTTTTTTTTTAATTTACAAGATAGAATCAATGTACACTACAGTCAACCTTTAAAGAGAACACCTATGCAGTAACAAAGCCAACTGGAACAGTTTTTACGTTTTTCTCGGGAAGAACTGCCTGATACAATCAGCTGGACGTAGCTACGCATAAAAACAAATTTGTGGGCTATGCCTTGTCTCAGCAATAATCAATAGCAAAACAATATCTGCATGTTCTCGATCTTTAATGGTGGACTGTACTGTACATGGCCAGAATGCAACAGAGCCCTTTACTACTTTTCCACTAGTCGCGAAACTTCAGGCCAAGTTTGCTCTAGGGAGACCAGCTGCCACTAGGGGCGCCACTGCAGATGAAGAGGCTACGATTGCCGGTGTCATCGGCTTGCTTTGGCGCATTAGAATTGTTTGGATGGGTTTAGGCCTGATCGCACTAGGCCGACACTATGCCGATTTTGGTCTTTCAACTTCCTGCAACAGCTGTCTTGCGTCAACGGCCATGTTGGCAAGAGTGGAGTAGTTGACAGAGAAGTTAGATTATTTTGTTGCCACACTCCAATGACACATTCGTCCCTGCACCAACGTGGCTGTCATGTAATTTTCGCTTCTGATTTCTATACATGCTGCTCGCTTTTTTTTTGTCATTCTTTACAAGACATATAGCATATCTGCAGTAAGGGACAGTTAGAGCGCGTGCAACTTCCCGCATTTGAATACCGATTTATTCAACCAGTGAATTTGTTCACACCTGCACGTACTGCCAAAGTTAGTTGTTCACTTCAAGCACTGTATAAACCACGCAGCGCTGACACAGAACAATGGAATATTGCAAGACTTGCTGATTTTCAAATATGAGGTTAGTTCGATTCGCCTGTATCGCTGTGAACCTGTTGACAAGAATTCGGAAATTGTGCAGCTCAATTTCTTCGGTGCAGGCCCAGCGCAACACTTGAAATGAATGTCAAGGAGCAGACGCAGTGCAGGCGTTATGTTTTTTTCCGAATAATGTACACGGAGCACGGAGATTAACCATGACCGTGATCTCCGTACTCCGTGCACAGTGCACGGAGATCGACACAGCCTCAACCTCGATTTGTACGGCTGGCAAGGGCTGACAATCATGTATTTCAACTTCGGAAGCATGCTTAAACACACCCTAAAAGTACTAATAAAAAATGTCACAGTTTCGCCCTAAGGGCGAAGCAATGAATGCGATAGCAACACAGCAATGTCATACGAAGTAAGGTGAGCGGCTTTGGTAGCAACAACACACAGAACTGTTGTCGACGCCATCGGCGTTTTGCCCGCGTTCGCTCAAAATGCGTGCGGCGTTGGTGACTGTTGCCGGAGCCTCTGATATAAATAGGCACTGCGTGCCGCAGCTAAACGTCGCCTCCCTTCCCTCCCCCTCCCCCACGGCCTCTCGCTCGTTGGAAGAAGGCGCATTTGCTCTACATACATGGTGATTGTGAAGGAGAACAGAGACGCCTACTTCTGCAGCCCTTAAGCGAGCACGGCGCAGAACGCGAGTTTGTTCTCCGCCGTGCGTTCACTCCCCGTGAAAGACGCGCCCCTCGCGCCCTTTCACTCGCACATACAGCGTTCGGCGCGCGGCGACGATTTCTTCTCCAAATGACGTCATACGGAACCTCACGGCGACGGCGACGCCGACGGCAGAAATCTGCTTTTGAGTGTCCATATAAGTGCTATCGCAATAATATAGGGTGTTTCAGCTAACGTTAGCCAAGCTGTTAAAGAAAATAAAAGTACGGCCTGACAACCGAACACTGTTGGTCTCATACCTTGCACCATTACTTTTCCTTCTTTTTTTTAAAGACGAAAGCGTTTTATGCCGGGTTCCGTGATGAACTTGCGTTACGGAGGTAATGTTCGGCGGCAACGAGTAAAATATGTTTTGCTGACAGCATAGAAATGGATACAATAATTACTCGAGGAAACTCTGGCACAAGTGCCTACATGTGCCATCCATCGGGATGGCACACGTAGGCACTTGTGCTAGCATGGGAATTATGGGAAGTATAATTGCAGCAGTTCAGCCTGTCGGGGTGGCCAAATCGATGGATGGCACATGTAGGCACTTGTGCCAGCATGGGAATTATGGGAAGTATATGGGTTCACCTAAACTTCGTCTTTCTAGCTTCAAACGGCTTCGTGACTTTGTAAACTTGTAAACTTGTAACTTTGTAACTTGACTTTGTAAACTTCAACGAAGTACTGAGTAATAAATAATTAAATAAACATTATTAAAGGTTTATTATTAAAAGGTCCCACAGCAGGATCGAACCCAGGACCTGTACAGAAGCCCTGACATTGAAACCATTATGCCACGGATGCATGCATCGACACTCAGGCTTAGAACGCCCTTATCGATTTCTCGCGGGCAAGTCAGCGCATTGAGACGCCTGATGCGTTTCGATTTGGCCACCTCGACAGGCTGAACTGCTGCAATTAGTAGCAATTGTGCGTGTTTGCAGAGTATTCTGCACTTATAGAGGTATACATTGCTCTGAAATTAAGGACAGTGAAGGCAGATAAAGCGTATAATAAACAAAGCCACAGGAGCGTCTGAATCCACAAGCACGAACATCAGACAAATCCATGTACTTCTCATCGTTCCCATGGTGGCTGAACGATCGCAGCGCCAGAGTATCCCTCTAGTAATTATTGTAGGAAACTCTATGGTTGACAGGGATGGCGCCGCCACCTAGGAGCAGTGAAGCGAAGTACAGTATAGACCACTTATAATGTAACCGCTTATAGTGCAGGACCTGATATAGTAGTCTTTTCAGACTCCTGTTAATTTTCCCATAGCACTCCATGTATACGCATACCGCTTACAATGCAGCCGCGTGAGACGAAATACCGGTTATAATGCGGCTTCCGCAGGAAAATCTTGCCGACAAGGGCGGTAGCGAGCACGCTTCTCAACGAGGTGCGCCCACCGATAGGAGAGGAGATCAACGAGGGCGATGCAGAGGAGCATGAGAGGTGGAGCATGAGTCCAAGGGCGATAAAATCGTCGCCGCACACCGTATGTGCGAGTGAAAGCGCGTGGGAGCGTGCGCCTTCACGGAGAGTGAACGCACAGTGGAGAGCAAACGCGACTTACATCGCTTGAAAGGCCGTAGGGGCATGGGAGGGAGGGAGGGGGGGCGACGCTGCGCTGCGGCACCAAATGCGTATCTTGCAACCGGGCGCAAGGGGAACTGGCGACGCAATGTCCCACGCGAAAGGAGCAAAGCGGGAAGGCAGCACGGGAGGGAGGGAGGGGGGGGAGGGCGGCTTCTACTCTGCCAACAAATGCGTTCTTCTACTTTGCGCCTGTGCCGGCTGTCGGTGTTGTCGCGTGCACCGTATCTTGATAGCGATCTCCACACGGCTCTGACCTTTGTATGGGCTGTGCTTACGCCGCTCAGTTTCCGTTGAAGCGATAGACCACACGAACCTTCACTCACTGCGGCGGCCGCATTTCCCCACGCCCGCGTTTTGACAGTGGTTGTCTGCGGTCATCGAGTCTATTCATGTTTGCTTGTGCGCGTTGACACCACGCTTGTTAATTCAGTTAGTAAGCGAATGTTTCAAGTTTATGCAGCCGATAAAACTACTATCCCTACTCCTTATAGCTCTCTACTAATTTGCTATCGCAATTAATGCTTCGCCTTTCAGACGAAACTGACTTTTTTTTATATTATTACTTTGTCTGCTTTATGCGAAAATCATGGGTACTTGGACATTAACCTTTCAACGTTCGTAAATTTAAACGGATGCAAAATTCCCAGTCGCACGCTTCGATTCTCGGATACGCGCGGCTGCTTGGTCTACATGTTTTGCATACGTGCAGGGCAAAAAAATTGTTTTAGTTATAGTGCGTACCGCTTATAGTTCAGATATTCACGACTCTGGCGACTTACTGTGATGAGGAAACAACGACAAACTCGCCGGTTTCCAGGCAGACGGGAGCTTGGTACACGAAACACAGACTTTAAACTGACACGCTAACACGATACAGATGATTTACATACACATGTACGTGGCTATAGTTCGGAAGTTGTCCTTCCATATAAAGCACGTGCCTAGCACTCGCCCGTATACATCGTCATTGTGGTGCCCGTGACGGTGGTTGTGACGGTAGAGCGCTGTTGTGGCTACGTCGCTGCTGTCGCGTCGCACCTTGTCGCACCACGCCACTCCTTGTCGCGACGTGGAAGCAGGAGAAACAGCAGGCCGGTAGAGCACCAGGCCACTGCTGTACTGGCCAGTAATGCCTGACCTGCAACGCCTCGGCTGCTAAAACGGCACGCTCGGTCGGCGGACAGGTAGCTCAGGCGCCCCGGTGGCCAGCAGGAAGCACTGCCCTAGGCCGCTATCACAGCAGGCCGCTGGCGCGCAGGAAAGCCCAGCCACGAACTGGATCCCTGACCAGGTCCGCACGGTAGCAGGATACCCGGTCGCCAGTACCCGAGCCTGGAGCCGCCGTTTGCGAGCTTGCGTTCGAGGCTGCCGCTCGCTCTCACGCTCTGCGTGCTCTCGTGTCGCTTCTTCGTTCGTGGCACGTGTCGTCATCTTCCATTACCATCATCACCAATCCTCTTCTTGTAGCCACAACACAATTATCATTCGAAGCAGGTATTCTCGCCACCGCACGCCACTATCCACATCATCACACTTACGTTATAAACGGTCTACACTGTACTGCATCGTCACACTAACGAGCGCCAACAGGGGGCACTTCGGTAGTCACAGTACAGTGGAGGCTCCAACGCAGTCTAGCCTGGTGTTGGCACTTTCGGCACATGGTTTGTCTTTCGCGTCGGTTTAGCCTGTGGTGCCTCGTCACCTACGGAGTGCAGCTTCAACATGCATCAGCAGTGCTTACACGCCGCCTACTGCTTCGCTTGCGATGGCCCCAACTAAGATAACTGCTGCGCTATGTGGCAAAGAAAGGCAATGGCGCGTCAACGAGCGAATCTCGCTTTGGCCCGGCAAGAGACACACTAATGTGAAGCAGAACGCCTTTGCACATTCGTGGCGCCTAAAGTCCCTAGATTTCCTACTCTCTTTTTTTGTTTTTTAAATGCAAGAAATATCTAGGGACTTTAGTGGCGCGTGCTGCGAACTCTGCCACTCGCATTCCTGAAGCTGAGCGCATCATAACTCAACTGGCTGCCCAAGACACTACGGAGTCAGACCAAAATGCTCGTATCGTTGCCGAAGCATCTCGGCAGCTGCCGCTCTTCAACAGGACGCCGCACGCCAAGCAAACATGCAACACGGTCGCCGGCCCGCAAATCATTAACTCACGGTCTGCAGCAGACCGTGAGTTAATGAAGCAAACATGCAACAGCTTCTGTGAAGACATCTTTCACTTTTGAGTCCTACCGATTCCTGTGAAAGAAGGATCAACCATAATTCTTTTGACAGCTTGGCAAACAGCTGGGGCACTCGGTGTGTGTGTGTGTGTGTGTGTGTGTGTGTGTGTGTGTGTGTGTGTGTGTGTGTGTGTGTGTGCGTGCGTGCCTGGTGCGTGTGTGTTGCTGGAGCAATCACACTGTCATTGCGATGTTTTCTTTCGGCGGTTGATTCAAGCTTTTCTGCCCATGATAAAAGGCAAAAAGAGCACGCAAAGCTGCTACCAAAATCACACGAACGCACCGGCCAGCTGCTTTGCCGCTTGCCAAGTGCCCCCTCAACACATGTGCCCCCTCTGAACCGGAGGCGCCACCACACAGTCTAAGTTGGCAGCATATGAAGCTCTCGTATAGCGTGACAGAAGTTTCGTGACCAGTAAAAGTATCAAAGGACTCTGGTACTACCACTCAGAATATATCCAGTGCAAAGTGACAACCAGCCATGAGCATGAATGTTCTCCATTTGAATGCCACTGATTGGTCCTTTGTCTTATGAACACTTTGCGGGCAAGCGAGCGCGTTTTGATTCGGCCTTAGCAAGGAGCAGTTAGAACGCAGGCGAGAGCTTGTGCAGACAAGAAACACGTGGATAACACAGGCTTCTGAGAACGAGAGCGAGGGTGACGTGGCATCACGGCGATGCCCTCACCCCTCACGCAACACCTGGCACGCTGCCGCAGCTGCAGGTGTTCCCTTTCGCCTGCTCTGCTCCATCAAAGTGCGCTTGTGATGTGGCGTTGCAGCCAATGGGAATTTAGGTGCCGTTTCACTGCTCTGAACGCCGGCTTTTTCACTCAATTTGACGGTTTGACATAAAAAATACACATGAAATTATGTGTAAAACATAAATTATAGAACTTACAACCACAGTTGCCGTCATTCAATCTTATAGGGAGGCTATCACCACCAGCATCCTTCGCAGCTGCCACAGCAGCAACAGCGATCGGAAAACGTGACACGAGATTTGTCGATACCACTTATGTGTTCCTTTCCTATGCTAACCTCAAAAGATACACATGCAATGCAACACTGCAATTCTAAATGAGCACAGTTTTGAAGGATTGCAAGTAACGCACCGAATATCTGGAAAGCATATTCTGTCTTCACGCTCCGCGGCGCCTTGTCGCTGAAGACCGACATCATGTCCAGGAAGTCCTCGAAGGTCATGTGGCCATCGTTGCTTGATGAGAAGACCTTGCATATCCGGTCTCGGAAGGGGTTCACTCCCAGCTCTGGCATGTTGAGGATTTTGTCCATCGGCAGTTTGGCATTTCGGTCCTTGGACACCACCTCTGGCGCCAGCTGCTTGAACCTCTCGTACGCTCTGCAGAGAAAGTTAGAAAGGTGAACCGAGCTCAAATGAATGCTTCTGGCATGTGTGTTTGATTTGGCTGTTGGTAACTCCATCCTTAGTTGAGGCATGGCGTAAGATTTGATTAAACCCAATTGTGTTCCCCTGTTATGATGAACAAAAATGTACAGTACGCTTTTAAAATGAACACAGAATTCAAAACTTAGTCATCGATTGCAGCAGAGATACTATCACATAAAATCTTACAGGCTATATTTGCATGCACGAATGTGTGCCTTGCGCTTCACAGGAGACTCTCTTTTCCGATAAAGCTGAACAACTGCTGCTTCTGCCTTGTTCACTTTGCTAGCATTTTAGGTGTTCCCTTTAACAGTGTACCATACTCTCTCGAGCAAGACAAAACGGAATACCAAAACTGCTTTCAAATTGTTGTGGTGGCTAAACACACACACCTGTCATAAAGGTGTTTAATAAGGCTAAAACATTTAATGAAAAAGCTACTCGATCATTACGCAGGTTCCTAATCACACCCATTCTACCAGTCAACATTGACGTTCATATAGTCAGTGTACTCGTGAATGAGTATTAGCATGATGTAATGCACACAGTGCTGAATTCTGATGTGGGTGGAATGCAAAAATGCTTCCGTACTTAAATGTACGAGCACATATACAAGAAATCCAGGTGATCAAAATTAAAATGGAGCCCCTTGCAACCCTGGCCCCTACGTTGCTTTCTAAGACACATTAAACCCTATGAATCACTCCCATTATCCAATCAGGTCACAATTAATACACAACATTTGCACATACATGTAACCATACAGAACAATTTAATAATACAAACAAGCTGCATATAGGGTGACATATTGAGGCCCTAAATGATCATGCAAAACTTTCTCAAGTCTTTCAGTATACTGGAATGCAACATGCAGCAGAATATTTTTAAGAGGCCCACACCAGAGAAAAGCACCTCAGATTCCTCAGCTGTGTAAATGTTGATGAGATGTGTTGCTACGACTGTTTTTGTTCAAACTTCAGTGTTAAAAATTAGTGTTTGCTCATTGGTTTCGGTGACATTTCTGATTTTACATTATCCATGCGCACAAAATAGACATAGAGAAGAATTAACACTAGCTGTTTATTGTGTTGCTGTATGTTGATCATGATTACTGCACAATCATAATCTTCCCCATGCAGCGATCTACATATATATAGGGTAGCACTTACTGCATTAATTGAATCTTACCTCATAGCTTAACTTTATTTCAGTCCCTACAAAATTATTACGTATGCAGACTATTGTAGACTAGTGAATCCTAAACACTCATGGTATCTATACCCACTGAGATGCAATAAATTATTGCACAGTTCTTTAATACGGGTGTCACACGGCGCACTTTTGATCGCGATCAAGATCGACCCAGATCGAATTTCTCGGTCGTGAATGGCTCCTCTCCGATCGCAGTCGAGAATTTCGATCCGGATCGGGCTTGACCGCGATCAAAAGTGGTCGTGTGACACCGCAGAGCGAGTGTCATACACCCGACACTTCAGCTAGCTTCACTTCACTTGCATCACACAATGACAAAAAGAAATAAAAGTAATGGCTGCTACTGGTTTATTCGTGCTAAATAAGAGCAACCTTTTGTTATGCTGTCCTTTTTAGCATGAGCAATTGCAGTTTACGCAAAAGCTGTTTATTTTCCATTTTATTTTTTTGCCGACGGAATTTGTAACTTAGCTGCTGCCAATGCGTGACGTCAATATAGAGCGAAACCCGACGACGCGCGTAGCGAGATTGAAACACAATGTCACTATATACACACTCGAGGTCAAAAACGCACGCCCTCAGTCGAAAGCGCGCTGACGACATTCCATCCGTGTTCCGGGTCGCACGGCATGCATATAGTTCGTAAAAAGCAAACAAAAAAATAGCCGGCAAAAATCGCCGTCGTCCGCTTACACGATTATCTCGCTCTTGGTGAAAAAAGTCAGATCCTGCAGGAACAGAAAAAAAAGAGAGAGAACCATTATATGGAGTCGGTTAAAATAGATCTCCACGAGCGCTGCATGGTAGCGTTTCTATCCTTCATCCTACCTGATAATCGTCGAGCTCTTCCTCCGTGAAAACGCTGTGTTGCTGGCCCATGACAAAAGAAAGCCTAAACGACGGCTATTGAGCGAACCAACGCGAGAGGAAGGCACAGCGCGAGGAAGGAAGCACAAATGTAAAAACCCGTCGACGTCGAAAGGAGTGTCGTCTTCTTGGCAAGCGACCAGCGCCCGCCAGGTACTACGTCAGGAACTTTCTTGAACAGCCTCCCCGCAACGCCAGGTTGTAGAGAATGTGCCAAGTGACCCACCGAAATAAGGACCGAGAGATACATTAAGACACTCCATTTCTACGCTGCATCCATGCGCACACTAAACCAAAACAAAGCGCTCATCGCGGTGTGCGTGGCACGCGCGGTGACTCAGCAACAGGCATCCGCGCTCGCATTTCGCACGCTTCTCCTTTTGTTTGTTTTTGCTATAGTTTCTTTCGCTTTTGTCGTCGAGTGCGCCGTTCGTGACAGCTGATTGAACGATCGTGTTTGCCGCTCGTAAAGCGCTGCGCGTCTCGCCAGGGTCTCGCCGTTATATATATATATATTTTTTTTTCGACGACAGCAGCTGCGTCGGCTGCGTCACAAAGCGGCCCAGTTTCTTGCCGTGACAGCGGCAACTTGTGCGTTGCGCTCCTGCGTAGTTTGTTTAGTCACTAAATTAACGTAGCCGCGCAGTCCCAATTCAAAACCCAACCAATTTACATCGCTAAATTATTTACGAACTAGCAGATCGTTGCGTTATCTAAAGAACAATGCCTAAACTGATTTTTTTATAAAGACGTCTTTATAAACAAGATATTAGTTTACTTTTCTGCCGATAGGTAGCAGGACAATTGAAAAGTGCCACATTGTTGATCGCGTATTATGGCAATTTTTGAAGTGCATGTTTGTCGTGAGTGGAGCAACTAAAGCGTCTGATGGAAGCCGTGGTTCTTTTGTTCGCTCAGTGCGACTTGGCAGCTCGCAGTGGCACTGACATCATCAGTATTTTTTTGCGCTCACAAGAGGAGGTTTAGGTTGTGGTCTGTCGCGTTGTCTTCAGGTTGTCGGCCGTACACGCAAGAAAGGTGAAGAAACCGAGCGAGCCACCGTCGCGGCGTAAGTGCGGGTCCCTGTTCCGGTCATCGACGCCGCTGCCACGCGACCGTGCGACCGTCATGCCAGCGCTGGTGGAACGTCCCAAGATGAGCATGGCCATGTGGGCCGCGCTCAAGAACCACATCATGCGACAACGCGAGAAGAAAAAGCAGGAACAGGAGGCCGACGCTGCCACCGAGCGGGTACGACGCGAGCGGGAACTGAAGCGTCGCCAGGACGCGATGACGCTCGAGGAGATCCGCGACCAGGTGCAGCAGTCGGAGAAGAAGCTGGTCACTCTCAAGGAAGAGAAGCACCAGCTCTTCATGCAGCTCAAGAAGGTGCTGCACGAAGACGACACCCGGAAACGGGCTCTCGTGAAGGAGGCCAACGAGATGGCAGCGCTCAACCACCAGTACCTTCAGCAGCAGCACCACAACGCCGCAATGCAGCAGCACGCCGCGGCGGCAGCGGCGGCAGCAGCCGCTGCTGCGGCGAGCCCGCAACACCTCTACATCCAGGAAATGAACCGGGCGCACTCTATGTACAAGTTGGCGCAACCAATTCCGCAGAACCCTAGCGTCTTGCATCGGGCACCGCTCAAGAGACCGCTGACCCCGTCTCCTCCGCCTCCGTCGTCGCAAGCCGCGACGTCGTCGTCTTCCCAGCAAGCGACGCCGCCCCAGTCGGGCTTCTCGCCGCAGCAGCCCTACGCGTACAAGGCTCAGACGGCATACGGGGCACCCAAACTGATCCCGGCGTACGCGCCGGGCCACGGCCCCATCTACTACGCACACGTGCCCGGTCAATCGGTGCCAACGGCCATGGCACCCACAGCGCCCGTGCCCTACCCGGCGTACCCGACGCCGCAGTTCCCGCACCACCACGCCGAGTCCGCGGCGGCAGCGGCGGCCGCCGCTGCTGCAGCTGCCGTCGCCAAGCAGCAGCAGATGGTGGCCACGCACAACTTCCACCTCGCCCACCAGCAGCAGCAAGCCGCGCAACAACAGCAGCAGCAGCAGGCCGCTGCCGCTCAACAGCAGCAGCAGCAAGCCGCTGCTGCGGCGGCGGCAGCTGCCGCGGCCGGGTACCCCGGGGGACCCGTGGTTCCTCAAGCCATGGAGCCCCCGCACGGACTGCAGAAGCCTCGCTTCCACGACGAGAAGTTCTACGTGTCCCAGCCGTCCATGGTCCCCATGCGGACACTGGCCTCGTCGGTGACGCAGTCGGCTGCGCTGGCGTTGGCCAGTCCGCAGCCGAAACCCTCGTCGTACTTGACGGCCGCGCAGCAGCATCACATGGCAGCGGCCGCCGCGGCCGCTCAAAGGCACCCGGGTTATCCAGGTCAACCGACGCGGTTCTACTGAGGCACGGCGCAAGTGCCTGTTGACGTGGTGAAGTTAGCGCTTGCGGCCAGCTAATGCATGGAAGGGGTGGGTGCCCAGCTAGTGTGCACAAGGCAGAATGGCCGCCTGCATTGTGGTATTTCTGTTCAGGTAGTACACGGAGCGCCATTTTGCTGCCTCAGATGCGCACAGTCTTTGGTGTCCGTTTACAACATTTTTTTTTTTTTTGCTTGAAGTGCAAGCTTGCCGATGCGCAGCTTTAATTAAAGCTTATGTAGGCAGGCCCCCTGAAGCATAGGAGGCGAGGTTATCCTGCATAGGGGTCTGCACAGACGTTGATTCTATTTCTAGTTTGTGCTGTGTGCCAGGTTGTGCCACTTGCACAAGGACATCCTGTGCTACATTAATTAGGCACAGCCTAATTACAGCAGTACAGAAACAGTGGAGTAAATTACAACTGTAATTTAAGGAAATCTGCGACTAGCTACAGCAGCTGGAACAAAAGCCATGCAACCTGTTGGAACAGATGTTTTGACAGGATGTGTAAGACATAGATGAGGACAAATAATTTTTGTGTGCACACAATTACTTGAACCCGTGAGGGGTTCGGCCTGATTGGCTATGGTGACCGAGCTCGGTTGCTTCTCTGTCTACCTTGGCTTCCCGATCCGTGTGAATGGCATACCTCACTGCTGCCCCTCGGCCTCGGCTACTAATGGCCTCTCGTGAATAGCTTGTTAATGTGTTTCCATGTAGTTAATGCATCTTCAAGTGTGAAGGAAGTTGTACGTCGTACTCATCTACGCTGCCAAACTTGGCCTTCATACTTGTGATGCAAAGATATCGATAGTACTATCAGTATCGATAGTTGAGTCATTATCAGACTATTGAAAGTACAAAAACTATGGACAGTACCATAGGTAGCACACTATCGATAACATAAAAAATTCACACGACGTACCCCACACAAGCACTGCAACATAAACTTGGCGACGTTTCCCTGTACCCACCTGCATGAACTGAGCATGAATCGCAAAATTTTTGGTAATATCACTAGCCAAGAATTTCAAAACTACAGTTGGATAGCATGGTCAATGGTGATGCATCGTAATATTATTGATAGTACTATCGATAGTGCTGTTATCGATAGTTTTCGTTACACTATTGATAGTTTCATATAGCGAAATATCTTAATACTATCGAAAGCCTTTTGTTGCACTATCGATAGTTTCATAAAGCTGTCAATTGTTAATTTACTCATCGTTTTGCAGCACTATGTCATACACACTGTCAAGCTTGGTGAAATAAGCATGTGCATTGTGTGGCACGTTTTTGTCAAGAATCTGTGCAGAGCTGTGAAGTTGGTAATGGCTAAAAGGTCCAGGGCACGTAAAAGCTTTCATTCTGCCATTTGAGGTACATTTGGCTGCTTTTAGCTTAGCTGGTCTGGCAAGGACATTGAAGTGTGCAGCAAAGCAAAAACGCTTCAATCTTGCAAGTGTGCAAAGCGACTGTGATGGTTTGCTGTTATGCTAGGTTGTGAGACGGAAATGTGCCTCTTAACGTGCCCACTGCCCCCATGCTCATGTCGGTGTCTTATAGTAGCGCCACATTTGGTCAATTACAGTCATGGACTGAAATGGCGGGTTGGTCGCACCTGAATCTCAATTATTACTTTTTTTTAAAGGCGGTATAAGCTCGCACAGCATGGATGGAGGCAATGTTGGGAACCTCGGCGGTGAAGGTTAAGGAGCGGCTTTCAGAAGTTGATGTGTAGTTTAGTGAACTCGCTGCAGTCTTACTTTCGTACTGTGATGCACTGCCTGTTGAGAGTGGGGGATCATTTCGTGCTTGAAAGCAATCGTAATCAAGGTATCAGAGTGTCACAGTTCTGCGGCTCTCCAGTTTCGGTCGTGTTAGTTCATCAGAAACAAATCTATTATTGTGCTAACTGCTCCGGCAGTCAACCGGCAGTATATATATGTATAGGTTTTAACCATGAATGCTGCATATCGTGGGCCATTTGATTGGTCTTTTCTTACGTGCTGTTTCAGTTATGTCTCCTGTAAGGCTCATTCACGGGTGGAACAAACTTACTTTTCTCCTTTGTGTTGTCTCCAATTCAAGTGTGGCAAAACTGGTATGACAACATACCTCTCTTTGTACCTTAAGGATGCTTTACTGCTGATTTCAAGCTGAAAACTACATCTTCCCCTGCAGTTATGTTTGTTGTTTGTTATTGTGAAGTATTTCTATATATTGTTCTTACTTTTTTTTTTTCTGTACTGATGGTAGGTACTGCACAGGCTGTGCATTGTACAAACATGGATTCCGAAAGTAGTAGTGGTCCTTTTAACATTTCAGTAACATGCCTCTACAATATATTGTTAATGGTTCTTGATATTTTAGGTGAGTTCCTTATCTAGGCCAGTAATATTCCATTGCGTCTTTATAATTTTTTTTCTTTTTTTTTTTTTTTTGCGCTAGCAAGGTATGCATTGTGTGCTAGATGGCAGTTTGATGTGTTTGGCTCTTGTTTTATTCAAGATGTTTTTGAATCCTCCTTATGATGCTCTTTTAAAATTCATTGTATGTGTTTTGTACAGGGCTACAAGTGTTTCAACAAGCTGCTCTTGTAGCAGCCACCAGCAGGCAGCTTTTGCAACATTGTTTTGGGTTAAAACAAGTGCTGGCAAGTGCGCACTTTGTTTGGCTCGTGCAAGGCTGGCATTATTGTTCACAACAATCCCCGAGCAAAAGTTTCTAGTACCGCATTGAACAAGCACTCTATCATCTTACTCGATCACTCGCTCCATTCATCCTTTATGCTAAGGTGGCACCACACCTTTTCTAGTGTTCAAATTCCTTTCGCACAATGACTGCACATTTCGCTTGCTTAGCATTGTTTATTTTGCACATTTGCATGCCAAACTCAACCATTGGCAAGATGTTCAGTGAATTCTGGCCTTGCCTTGTAACTTCCGTGTTGAAGAATGTGACATGTTCACAATCCTGAAATTTCACATACAGAGAGCAAAATGGCTAGGCAAAACTCTTTCATGTATATCGCCAGCCGGACTTGCCCGGCGATCTGTTGGAGCTCTGCAAATGCGGCAGGGCTATGAGATGCGTCCCACTTGTTTCACACGGGGCAGTCTACTTTCTGATTTACATCTCTTGTCAACGCTGCTTGCTCATCAAATGAGCGTGCAAAGTGGCACCAATGTGGCGGCCACCATTTGAGCCTTGGATCAGATAGAAGCGGGCATGGATTACTTCTTTTGCTGTGTTACTGTTGGCAGCGACTTCTTTGGGTGGCAAAAATTGCTCCTGATCCAGTCACGCTCTGCGCTTTTATTGTTTTTATCGAAGGCTGACATGCCGCAGGAAATGTTTTTAGCAATGAGCGCTCTGGGACCCAAGCACATCACAAGTGATAGAACGTTACTGTGTTTAGTGTACATTACTGACGACTCCATTGTTGGTTGTTACAATGCTTGTCTGTCATTCCAACCACCACACACGCGATATGTGTGGTTTGTGCGAGGGTAGCGTAACGAGCCGTAACTGCAAACTGGTGCTAACCTGTTATATTTAGCATCCTCCACTGAAATGGGCTTTGTCCGAAAATAAATGACAAAACATAACCTTGGTACTGCCGGCCAAAAAAGAAGTGAAAAGTGATCATAATTGCAGGTAAGCTGTTGCATTGTCTCCTGTAAATTTAACAATTAGCATGGTTCGAGCAGAATGACATGACTGCTTTAGCTGTAGAATAACAGGAACTGTATACACATTTTGAAACTTATTTGGAGGAGCGCTAAACAACGGGACGAGGAAAAACAACACGAGGGCGGAGACCGCACGCACAAAATGTATGCACATTTTTTGTCGTGTAGTTCTTAAACTGACCCCTGTGTGCACATGCTCATGGGAAGAAAAAGCTTCAAAATCAGAATTGCCAAGTAATTCTGATTTTGAGACACTGATAGGGACACTAAAGCAAAACACTAAATTGGCTTACACAGATAAAGTGTTCTGTGAAAACTCTATTGTTGTTAATGTCAAAATAATGGTTTGATTATTCGAAAAGAAAATAAAGGTCAAATTTTCAGTGTTTTTTGCGCCGTATCCCCCACGCCAGGATGCCAGATGTCATGAATTTCAAGTTTTTTTTTTTTTTTTTCCAGGCTGTGTTGGCTTGGCAAAAGTTCCCAAAAGTCATTATGTTCAACCTTTGGCTCCTTTAGAAAACAAAGTAGTCTATCTTTACCACTAAAAAATTTAGTAATCTCTATAAGGTGCTGGCAAAACCGATGACATCAGGGCGAGCTGGTGTGGAAACTTTAAGGAGGCTTCGCCACCTGTATTTTGTTATTGCACTTCTTTCTGGCTTGCCAAGCATCTTATCGTGGTAAGAGCGGTGTTTTTGATATTCTAGAAGGGTAACTTACTGATACAGAAGAAATCGTTTTTCTCTTTAGTGTCCCTTTAAAATGTATCACATACATTTTAGGACACCGCTTATTGAACCCTCGCAGAAAAATTGATCAATACCCACAAAGTGTACTGGGGGAAAGCGGTAGAACTCTGACATCTAAGTGTCTGCCTGTGGTGCGATCATGTGACCATATAGTGGGCTTGACTATGGGATGACCATGTAGTGTTCCATGTTCACAAATTGTCACGGCTGTGACCAGGGGTGTGCATTGGCAGCCAACACGAGTGTACTTTGCAGCGGCACTTAAACAGGCAATGATGGGAATGGCGCTAAAAACATCTTGAAACCAAGTTATCACCGCGCATTAATGCCTTGAGTGGTTGCTACTGAGAGCTTCTATGTATGCTGCATTGATCACTTTTCATTTTTTTTTGGTTGGCTGTGTGTTGTTGACTGTATACAGTAAGCGAGCCCCTGCATTCATTTTTTTTTTACTTGCTATGCCCTCGGCGGGAAAGTTGCGCCATTGATATCCAGCAGTTGCTCATGGCACTTGTTGGACATTGTGCCAGCAGGAGCATTTAGAACTACACCCAAGAGTGTAGTTGGGCTGTGCTCGCAACTTTGCTCTCCAGTGAAGCAAGGCTGATGTGCTGGAGCTCTTTTAGAAGGTATCCTCATATTGAGAGCTGTCACTCGAATTAAAGAAACTTAGTTTTATGCACGTGTAAATTGACCGCGTCAGCAGTAGATGGCTCATCTAGGCACCCATTGCCCTGCTGCTTGCGTTACTCTGTCGTTAGGCGCTCCCAGGTTTTGTGCTAACTTATCGCATAAGTTTCACATTCTGCGATTGTGTCGGCACTTTGACGTGCCTGCTTAGCTGAAGCTAGAAGACATCTAGCGTAGGTCCAGAAACCATCTTAGCCAGACATCTAGCATAGGTCTAGAAGACATCTAGTGTAAGTCTAAAAGACATCATAGCCCTGCTCAGGTTCACCAGCAGCCTTTTGTTGTGTGACATAAGTTCTCCTACAAATTGTGAGGGGGTGCTGTCTTAGACGAAAAGCAAATGCACTGACAGTGCCAAACTTAGCACTATATATGCCCCACTTATTTGAATTGTCACACGTGGCAGGACTGCCTACAGTGCATGCCGGTGATCTCAGTACTGAACTTAGACATCGTAACAAGCGCTGATGGACGGGAACACAAAGAGGAGACAAGTCCAGTCTACTTGTCTCCTCTTTGTGTTCCCGTCCATCAGCGCTTGTTACGATGTCTAAGTTCAGCTACAACCAACTAGCCCAAATTTCTGCTTTAAATAATCTCAGTACTGTTCGCACTGCTGTAGAGGAGGCAGGGGATAAGGCTACACACGGAAGAGTGCTGTGTAGGAGTGTTAGTGGACACGCTGCAGACAGGCTTTCTGCGCTGGATGAGCTATACACTGCTGTCGTAACGAAATGTTTCGTGCATTCTTTGCGTCATAGCGCCTAGTGAAGGCCTTCGTCGTGTGCTCTGTACCTTATTCTGTAAGTGCTGTCATCAAACCCACACTCCAGTGCATTTGTGTTTGATGTGTACAGAAATGCGCTGTAACTGGTCAAGAAGAATGGAGAGGCTGTTGATGTTTGCGTTTGAAACAGCACCTCTGTTGGCCCTGTTGTAATGCCCGGTGAGCGTTGCAGCCTGTCTGCAACGTGCAAAGTCGTGTTGGGAGCCATGCAGAAGGTCTCGTGGTTGTAATGCATGCTCCTGCACAATAATAAGTTGTAAAGGGAGCACCTCGCAGTGTCAATTTTGCCGAGTTGAAACACCCAGTGAGAGTGCGATGTTATTGTACATTTGTGTCTGATAGTGTCTTGTTTCAGCTTGTTGTTGCTTCCTGTTTCTGTCGTGCTGGGTGTGTTTGCAGTCAGAGCAGCAGAATGTGCTTTGTTTAACATTTACCAAAAGTGTACAAAGTGGCTTGTCGTACGTAGAGGCCTCAACACTTTCCTCTCACTTGCTTCGAATGGCGCAACTAGCTGGCAAGATGTGCCTATTTCAAGTGGCATATCGTATGTATTCGTTGCTGCTTGCCACACTACAAAAGACCATCTGTATGTAATCGCACGTCTTGGAAGAGGCGTAGACAGCAAGGGTGTTGTGTGTTGGTGGTTTCAAAGAATATTATTATGCCATTGGGGATGCATTGTCATTGCTGGAATGTAAGGTTTCAAACATTGTGTACACGTCTTCACCCTTTCTGTGTTTCTTTCTTAGTGGTAGTTCCCACTATAAAAAAAAAAATTCCTTTTTTTTAATGTTGTGGCGGCCGCAACATCGTAGAGTAGCAGAAATGCAATTCACTTGATGAATATTGCAGTTGCAATCTCTTGTTAGTGTCTTCTTGATTTTGCATTCCGAACAGCTTTCACCAGCACCTTTGCTACAGTGTTGCAGTTTTTCTCTCTGAGGGCAAACAAATTGTTGCTAGAACTGCTGTGGCATGCACGCACAGCCAACTTTTTGTTTTGCATGCTGAATGCGCATGTTGCACCCATCTGCAATGCCGTGGTGCCCGGTGACGACACAAACCAACAGCACGTCCCTACGACTTCTTTCCTAATTATTCTTTGGGCACAGTATGCTACTGCCATCGGGGATCTCTAAAACAGAGAGGGAAAGCCCTACATATCTGAAATTCCAAAAAACATGTACATTTGTATTTCCCATGATCAAAGGCCACGTGCTGGTGTCATGATGCCTGCTGCTTTCCCACTGTACACCTGGCTTCATGGCAACTTGAGGGGAATGCTGAGAAGATTGCTGTTATGGATTTTTTCATGGAATTTCAAGGGAAAGGTTTCTTTTCATGGAATTTCAAGGGAAAGGTTTCTGTTGAGTTATGTTCAATATTAATTGACATAAATCATGCAAGCATACAAAGAGGCTCCATCTCCTCAACTTCGCTCCTGTTGTAGAATTTTGTTCTTCACTCCCTGCCTCCTTATCTCAAGGGTCAAATTTGCCATGGCAAAATAAAGAAAACAAGAAAATTTCGTGCTTTTTACCGTAGTTGCCATTCAGCCCACCATAGTCTATAACTACTGCCTTCCTTTGAAGTAGTGGTGGTGTTGTGAAACTCGTAGTGAAATTGGCCTGTTGTGTTGAACGAGCTGTACTCATTCAAAACTCTTGGCAACAAAACCGCGCAAATGAGCCTAGCTCATCCGAAACACAGAAGGGGTTGAAGGCGTCATTTTGTTTTAGCCATCTTGCATCACAATTTCTGCTACACACTCGCCTCTACGCTGTAAATGAGCAAATTGTTCCACTAGCACAATTTTTTTTTTTTGTACGTGCTCTTTTAATTTCAAAAACTGTGCTGTGCAATCATGCTGAGTAAATGCTGTTTGCAACTGTGCCCTGCATAGCCCATTGTCGAGCACGTAACTCGCGTTGGGAGCCAACCATCTGCTTTCGGTGTTGCAAGAAAGAAAACTGCGAGCGTCATCTGTCACTGTCTGTTGCTTGATAAACTGCGGTCCCTCATTCTTGTATTTTCTGCTTGCTTTTAACATGTGTGCGATGATGTTAGAACTTTCAATGACTTCGCTGCCAGTGATTCACATGTGTCTGTGTTCTTAGATTCAATCCGGCTTTGACTGTCTTGTGAGAGTTGTTGATTGGTGACCTATTGTCGGTGCCGCTTTGAAGTTAACCTGTGACACTTAGATGTAGAACCCTCGTTGGAAGTGTTGACATCCGCTGCTGTTATTCTTGGCATCTTGCTACTGTTCTTTTTTTCTTTCGTTTCGTTTTTATGAGGACTGTCAAAGCACTTCAAGAAGTTCAGTGCTAGGCGATACTCGCGGCGCTGTTGCAGAGTTATTGTAATATTCATCTTTCACATTCACTGGGCCAGCCTTGAGTTGCTTTCCAGGAAAGGCTTCTTGTCTTGGAGTCGTTGACGTAGGTCTTGCCTAATAAAGGCCTTGTTCAGTCCATTCACAACAGAATCGGTATAATGGTACAATGCAGAGTGTCTGCTTCATGCTCCGATAGCTTTTAGACAGCTCAAGTTGTGTTCTTAAGGTTTATTTACAGTGTTCTTAACTTAAGTAATCATCAAAACAGAATTAGTGTTCATTGGACGTCTTGGTACTTTTCTTTATTTAGCCATTACCAGACAATCATATCCTTCTGGCCAGTCTGCGATAGTGACCTGAGTTAGGGCTGCTTAGGACTGGTGCAAGAAGCAACGTGTCGAAGGCAGCCTCGTGAATGTGAGAGATAGACTTCTGCTTTCTTCAGAAAGCGACAAACATCTTAAGGCTGTGTCTTAAGCAAGTAAGCAGCTACGCTGCAGGCTATGTCTTCTTTCCGTCAGCAACGAGATAAGCTGTTTGTAGAGAACTTGAGAGAGTGTGTTGCCTTTTTGAACAGGATTTGACAGCACTGTATTTTTGATAGGAGGAGGTGCCTGTGCTGCCAATTTGTATTACAAGCTACTTAAACTTGAAAGGATTTCTAAGAAGATGGCACACGTGACGAATGGTAGAAGCGTCGTCGCAGCCATAAATGCTGCTGTGTCCAAACTGTGCTACTGTATATTCAGTTCCTGTATGCAGAGAATTGAAGTGGCATTCATGGAAAGAAGTGTTGCTTTGTTCGTTTGCCTACATTAAGGCAGCCACGCATACTGTTCAGATGTACTGCATGTGCCAGAACATCCTGTCAAAGCGATTTCGCATCGTCATAGGGGACCACCCAAGACGTAAGGTTTCTGGAGACCAACAGTAACAAAATCTTTGACTGCGTCAAAAGCCTAGTTTTAGATAGTGCAGACACGAAGCAGCCTTCATGCGAAATTTTACGTTTGAAATGCACGTTACGTTTAGGATGCATCACGAAAAGCTATCAAAAGTATAAATTTTTGATGCCGAAACTGAGGGAAAAAAGAACACTGCCATTACCATTTGCCAGAAATGACAATGTTCAGAACAAGCACAGTGAACAACGGCCAGCGCCTGCAGTGCGTTGATCATTTCGGAGGTCACGGTCCGGGATATGCATCATATTCACTAACCACTAGATCCCTGCATCGTCTATAAACGTTCTATTTAAAGGCTGTTAGTAAAAAAAATTAGACAACTGCTAGTCTGGCTGCTTTACCAAAGCAGTGAATACTATCTATTTATAGCTACTTCAGCCAAATTTTCTAGATCTGTCGTTTTGTTTGTCGTCTTGTTGGGGTGTCTAACACCAGAAGCTTAATTTGGACATTCAAGGACGTACATCAAATGTTTTCAACGCACTTTATTGTATGACATTGCTTTTGTTTATTTCGTCACCACTATTTATTTTGACAACAGGCTCATTTTTGCTATCGTATAATATTTCCAGGGCCACAGTGTAGGTGGGCCATTATGTAATTTTGCTGCCACCACAACTTGACAATCGGGACTCGGCATTTCATGTAAGCTGCTCGTTTCCTGCAAGTCGTTTGCATCCAAGTAATCTTTCAAGTTGTGTTAAGGAGCAGACAAATGCCAGGAGGCATGCACAGATACAACTTAATCTTTATAGCCTGGAGAGCCTGAGCGTTATCAATGGCATCTGAAAGGCTAGAACAAACTGCTTGACGAGTTTGTGTGCCGTCTTCTTAGTGATCCTGTCAGATTGAAATATGTGGCTGCTTTGACGCAAGTTCACATGCTGTTTCACAAACATTTCGTGACCGCCTATACAACCGTTGCCGGCCAACTTAAAAGAGTTTATAGACAATTATCGCCGAGCGGGCCTTTGAAACCTCTTTGTTGCATTGTAAGCACGGGCAGCACAGCTCGAGTGATATATGAAAAGGCGCGAATCAAAAAAATGCCACCGCTACCTTTCCGTCATTCCTGTGTCTCCATCGCGAAGCAGAGAAAGCTCAATCTTTTGACTCAGTGTCTGTGATTGCACCTCTGCGTTTTTTGGTTGTGCATTCCCTACCCGCTGATCGACATTGTTTCACCTTCCTCGTTTATTTGCGGACTTCGTTAACGTTGAGTTCGTACGGGACTGTTTCTTCCCGGACGCTCCGGAGCAGACATGTTCTTGGCCTGTCTTTTTATTTTTGTACAAATAAAAACGTTGCCCCATCATGTGACTTCGTTGTGGACCTTTTTGTGTGTTTGTGAACTCTCGAGTTTTCCGTGCATAACTGTTTCTTCCCCGATGACTTGAGAGCAGATGTGATTTTGGCCTGTCATTGTAGTTTTGTACTAATAACATTGCCCTGTTGCTTGACCACGTTGTGGGTCGCACTGGACAGTGCTCACTCGGAATAGTTGCCGAACGCGTGCATCTGCCACGAAAAACGTTTTGTGTGCGGTCACACACATGATAAGACAAGACCACTTTGGTCGAGCCACTTCCGCGCTGTTATCGGGACGGCTTTGTTGTATAGTCGGCTGAAAGGGCTGTCAAGTCGCGCGTCCCTTGCGCGGCGGCACTCCACAGTGTGTTTTTTTACCCACCACTTATCTGCTACCCAGGAATCACTACTGATAAGGGAGGACTACATATGTGCAGTTGCCACAGCGGTGATGGTTGGAAATGTTCCTGTCCTACAAGGCTGTGCTAGATTGTTTATCTCGTCACAGTGTAATGGGGTATCCTCTGAAAGGCTTGCTGATAAGATGCCGAGCATGGATCTTTTATTTACAGAAATATAACCTCTTTCACCTCTTGCATCAGTGATATTCATGTAGAGCGCGATCTTGTTGCAGTTGTCACAGGTTACGATTATTTTGTGTCTTGCTTACTTGTGTGTCTTACTTTTTTAACCTATTCCAGACCCCTTTCTTGTGAGACTGGGAGTTACAGCAGATAGCTGAAATGCTGATCCCGAGTTAGTGAGTTCAGTGCCAGCCAAACGACCACACTTCAGTGGGGTGAAATGTAAGAATGCTTGTGTACTTAGATTTAGATGCAAATTAAGGAACCGTTCCCAGGTGGTCAAAATTCTTCCATAAGCCCTTCCCACTACGGCGTGCCTCATAATCAGATCGTGGTTTTGGCTCATAAGGCTCTGGAAATTAATTCATTCAATTTTAAATAGTTTTAATTATGTATAGGGGTAAAAAATAAGCAGGCAGTAAGTTGTGAGGAATATGAGGCGTGCACTGTGTATATACAAAACAAATGCAAAGCCAGCAAACACTGAAAAATATCAAACACCTAGGTAGCCATTGAAACTTGATATGAACTGGTATACCTACATTGCGCAGGTAACACCACTTGGTGTATTTCATATTTGAATCGTTAGCAGGAAGAAGCGACACTTGAATTTATTAATACATGGAAAAAAGGAAGATCGGTTGGGTTTAACATGCCATAGCAACACTGGGACCTTCGAGAGATGATATAGTGGGGTGCTCTAGACGAATTCTGTGAAGCTTGAATCATGCACATAAGAAGTATGCAACCGTTTTTGCATTGTACACCCTTGGTATGTGGTGGTGGTGGCTGGGAATCGCCTCCCACCTTGTGGGCAGCAGTAGCCCGTGGTAGCAGATGGGTCGCAGCGGCTGGTAAATAAGTGGTCCACTGTAGAGAATATTTAAGAGCTGCTATTAGTAGTTGTTTAATTGGCAATAAAGAGTGCTTCCAGTACAGCACATTTAGTAATCCTGTACTTCAGCACGTGAACAGCAGCGTCAAATTTAATGTCGAGGCAAAATATGTGAAAGGTCATGGACACAATGGTCACAAATAAATTGCGCTGGTTTACATTGTGGAGATTTTGGTAGCGATCATGTTTTTTGTTGTAACTTCTGGGTATTGCACAGCTTTTTACTTTTAGTTTTTTTTTAATTTCTTGCATCAAATGTCTTATTAAATTCTTGGGCTTAACATGCTAAAGCCACAATCTGTTTATGAGGCACGCCGTAATGTGGGACTTCGAATTAATTTGAGTTCTTCAACGTGCACCTAAATCATACTACACAAGTGTTTTTTTTCTTTTTTTTTTTTTTTTCGTTTTGCTTCCCTCGAAATGTGGCCGCTGCAAGCTTAGCAACGCCATACCCACTAAGCTACGATGGCAGATGCTTTTTGCATCCGAGAACTGTATGCAAAAATGTGCTAGTAGAAGCCTCTTGGGCTGCAAACTAGAAGATTTACATATAATTTTTCGGCAGATATGTGAGGTTTTCGTAAATTGCTTCCATTGCTTTATCACGCAGAGTCGGTCCTCGGCATTTAGTAATCTGCTGATGGACTTAATGACATTGCACATGGCTTTTGAAGAGGAAAACAGAGCAATGGTTGTCACTACAGTGCGCTTGCTGCAATACTGCCATTTGTTTGTCTGTTGTTTCACCTTGGGGATTCTACAAATGTAGCAATATTGTAGCGAGCATTGTGCTCAAGGCCTGTTCTGCAGTGGGAAAACACTGGCGGATATATAATATGAATGGAGTGTACACTCATTAAAAAATGTACACCAAGAGTGCTGCAGAAAAAAAAAAATTTGTTGCCAACTTAGACTGATATCTTGAAAAAAAATTTTTTTGCTGACTCCCTCCTGGTTAGCGTCATGGGTGTACTTGCACAAGAAGCTTTAGCTGGAGTATTTCTTCAGTGAATTGCATTTGTGATTCTTCATTATGTCTCAAAAACTGCTCCATATTAAAAGATTAAAGTTTGTTTAAGAATTATGGATCGCACACATGCACAAGGAGAGAGAGAAGCGGTGAATGATATATATGCTGCTGTTCTCATGTACTTAAATTAGGGCATTTATTCTGCAGTAACTGTGTCATGATGTAGAGCATAAACGTGACCTAATTTTAGGCGACAACTTGGAGAAGGGAAATCTACATGTCATCTGTACAAAGTACTTTCTTGTTAAAAAATCCCGTGTCTCCTAAGAATGTCAACGTTAGCATAGTGGTAGAATTATTGCACTCTCCTATATCACCATGGTTGGATTGTTAGAGGGGCACTGAAACTGAGTATTAGTTAAGGCTGAAGCAAATACTATTTCAAGGTGTCCAAAGCGTCACTTTTATGAAGTGATAAGATTACTGAAATAGAGGACAAGATTGCTGCTAACACTGAAAATTTAGAATCCTGTCCCTTGAGAAATCCTGTGCTGTGTGTAAATGCCAAACTATTGTTAACTGATAACAAAAAGTTAATAATGTTTTTCTTACACATAAAAGTTAATGCATTTCTCCCAATTTTATAGGTTTTTTCCTTCAGAACACCTTAGTGCTACCTCTTTATACTTCTCTGCATTTTTTTATGGATGTGTGGCGCCCCCTTTGTGTCGGCCTCAGACACAAACCAGACAGTGGGGCCTGGCACAGCATGGCCTCTAAGATTGCTATCTCTACTCCTCTGGCTACTCGGTTTACTGCGATTGATTTGAACTGCGCATTTATTATGCAGGACCTCTTGAGTTGCAAATTATTATGCGGCTAAGTTATTTTTTTGGAACAAAAGCATGTGCAAGGTAAGTGTTGGAAAAATTTCACAATTTTCTAGATTATAGCAACGTTGGTCAATAAAACAGTCTAAGATTCACAGGATGTTTGATAATCAAGCAATCTAGGTTAACACAATGTTTGTTTATCTAGATTAATGTGTCTGTTGGTGTTCGAAGTTTATTTGTATAGCACTCAAGACGAACAAGTATACATTTTCAGCAGTACATTAGGCTGTCCCAAAATTGTAACTCGAGCTCCTGTTTTACAGTGCACACAGGATAATGACATAAGCAGCAGCTGGATGCATACAACAGTGTATACATTACATGTTGGAGAACGATATAAACATATAAAATCAAAGATAAAATCATAAGATAAAGAACTGTGCACATGGAAAATAGAACATAAAATGAATTAAGTTTGATTATTACTTGCAGTATTACTTGCGAATTTTGGCATCAGTCTGAGCACTAGTCGAGATCACGGTGTAAGAACAATTTGGTCGAGACGCATCGCTCGCCACCGTTTCTTCATTAGCCAACAAATGGCCTTGCATTGCCAACATTAGGCGCTGCTACATATGGAATTGTATTTTTGAGTGCATATAGATATCGCGTGCTTGTCGGTGAAGCTTTCTTGAAAACCATTAGGTGTAAGCGGCTATATCAAGTTTGCATAAGGCAGCACCAAATAGCTCATTAGATTGCTCCATGTAGCACAAATGAGCAGAAAACTGGAGGACGATTAAAATAAAGCTGCAGTCGTGGAAAAGAATAAGTTGCAACTTACGCTGGCTGATGCAGTCGAACCCCATTATAGTGAACATGCATATAACTCAGAAACTTGTGAGTTATACACAAACTTTAGCTTTGTTACAAAGATTGAGCGTAACAATGAAGAGATCACAGGCGCTCGTTTAGTGGACGAATTCAACAAATACTTTGTTGAGCTTAATACAGAACGTCTGACTGACGGGGCACTTGGTTACATCAGAACTAGAAACCAGGAATCCCTTTTTTTTAGTCCTGTAATAGAGCCTGAGGTTATTTCGGTATTCCGAGGACTAATAACAGTAAAAGCAGCGACGTAGACGGTATAAAAATGGCACCTGCAAAATATGTAATTGAACTAATTGCACCGTGCTTAACGCACATATTTAATCTGTGCTTTTTACAGGGAGTGTTTCCAAAGCGATTGCAGGTTGCTAGGGTGACAGTGCTCTATAAAAAAGGCAATAACGAATAACATTGGAAATTACAGACCCGTGTCCATACTTCCTATTTTCTCTAAAGGGCTGGAAAAAGTAATTTACGCCAAAATATTGAATTTCTGCGATAAATACAGTATACTCTCCTGGTCGCAATTTGGCTTCCGTAAACACAGGTCGACGGAACAGGCTTTGCTGGAGCAGAAAGAATTTATTTTAAACGCCTTTGAAAAAAAAAGAAGTAGCCCTGGGTGTTTTTGTAGACTTCACAAAAGCGTTTGATTTTCTTGACCATTCCATCTTACTGAAAACATTAGGTACATATGGAATCCGTGGTGATGCACTACGACTATTAGCATCTTATTTAGAAAATCGACAGCAATATGTCTATCTCAATGGTTTTTCTTCAGACAAAAAAACAATAACATCAGGAGTACCTCAGGGAAGTATCCTTGGACCACTTTTATTTAATATCTATTTGAATGACATTATATGTATTAATCCGAACATTAAACGTATCATTTATGCCGATGAAGCAACTATGCTTCTCTCAGCTGCATGTCCGAATGATCTAATTTCTGAAGCAAATAGCTCACTATCGCGTTTGCATGAGTGGTCAAGTGCCAATGCATTAAAAATAAACACGGCCAAGACAAAAGCTTGGCGTTGTGTTCAATGAGAACTTAACGTGGGATGACCACGTGGAACATGTTTCTAAGATTTCAAGTGTCGTAAGAGTTACGTACATTAATAAAGAGGTGCTGCCTGTGCAGGTCAAGGTTATTCTTTACAATACATTATTTCACTCTCATATTAGTTATGCACATTTAGTTTGGGGAACTACCACAGTTACAAATTTACGTAAAATTCTTACAGTTCAGAAAAGAATGTTGCGACATGTTCTCGGTGTTCCTCGAGATCACCCATCTCTGCCTTTGTTTGAAAAGTTGAAAATTATGAAAATTACTCAGATGTATCCATATCGCCTGTGTTTAACATATATAAACGATGTAAAAGAAAACAAACTTTCTCTTAGCTTTAGCTTCTTTGTCAAAGAAAAACCCTTTATATGATACACGTAGTAGGGAAATTTGGAACGTAGAGACGTGTAGAACTACCTATGGACAACAAATGATGAAAAGAGAACTGCCAGAATTATTGAATCTTTGTCACAGACACGCTATGCAGCTAGAAAATACATCAAAACAGCATTTAAAATAGTTTTTTTCTACCTTAGGTGTATTTCCCTGAACATTGTCTATCGTTTGTGTAAATTGGGATGCATATCAGAGATTTCTGTTTGTCTTTCACGTGTTTGCTGAACTTTTTTTTTTTTAATTAAATTTAGTGATGAATGTTCGCAACAAATCCTTATGTATATGTTAGTGAGCCGTTGTTGTGTGTATGCGTGTTTACATATGTCTTCCAGCAGCGACATGTATATATAAAGCAACTACTACAGTTGCATGTTCACTCGTTTGGGAATGTGCATGCTCATATGCCACAAAGATGCTTGTAGTGATATGTATTATTTTTTTGTACAATCAAAAATGTGTTATCACTTCTTGTCGATAGCTGAACTGTCTGCCTTTATGGAATGTATTTTTTTTTTCTTTGGGGGGGGGAACTAGTCAAGCTGTCTGTTTCAGCTTTTTTCCCTTATCTCCCCCGTCACGTTGATGGAAAAAAATAAAGGTTATTATTATTATTATTATTATTATTATTATTATTATTATTATAATTATTGGATATAACGAAGTCACTCTAAAATGTTTCTCACCAATATTGGCATGTAACGAATATTGGATTTAATGAAGCCATATGAACACAAAGAAAGGTGCAGTAGTGGAAAAAATTAGTTGCCACTTGTGCTGGCTGTTACAGTTCAAACCCTAATGGGACGAACATGGATGTAACAAATTATTGCACATAAAGAAGTCACTATCTAAACTGCTTCCCATCAATATCAGCATGTAATGAAAACATGGTCGTAACAAAGTTCAGTATTTTCCTGATAGATGCGACGTTATAACAATCCGTATTCAGCTGTATGTGCTTTCTGTATTTCTTTAAGGCTAATTAATTTGATCTATCAGAAGTTTGCCTGTAAAGCTTTGTGTTGCACTTTCAGCACAAATTAAAAACAGCAAAATAACAGGTTAGAATTTAGTTCTTTTTTTCTGAGTTTTTTTTTTTTTTTTTTTTTTGATTCCACCAATTGTAGGCTGTGCACCTTAATTCTAAAAGTGGTTCACTTACATAAAAACAAATTATTTAACGTGCAGTGCATGTGCAGATTTCAGAATCATTAATTTCAGTCATTACTGTCAAGGACAGTAGGAGACAATCCACTACATGATTGCACTGCATGATGGCAGAAACAAGCACCCAGACATCTATTTTTTGAACTCTTTTCTGTAGCACACTTTGATGTGTTGATAATTTGCACCATATGTCCTGTCAGAAGTGTCCCGAGATGTATGTAATGCATTTTGAATATTATTTTCATATAACGTTCCGATTTTTGGGTGTTATATTTGTCTGAGCACGAGGGCACGGGATCGAATCCCGGCCACGGCGGCCGCATTTCGATGGGGGCGAAATGCGAAAACACCCGTGTACTTAGATTTAGGTGCACGTTAAAGAACCCCAGGTGGTCCAAATTTCCGGAGTCCCCCACTACGGCGTGCCTCATAATCAGATCGTGGTTTTGGCACATAAAACCCATATTTTTTTAAATATTTGTATGCACATTTGTATACACATAGTGCTTAAATGGGACATTGGCCTCTTTTATTTGTTATATGTTTCGTTACGTGTCATATGGGCAGAAGACGATGATGTTGGATAAAATTGATGTAAGGTAGAGATCAAAGACAGAGAAGTAGAGTGCAGATGAAATAATCCCTTGTATGGGCTCAATCTTTGCAATGTGTCGTAGCAATAATACACCTTTAGGCAATAAAACTAAACACAGCAGAAAGTCAGCACTGTGTGGATGTCTCGTTCCTGCATTCCTCGTTTTCACACCGTACAAGTCGTCCTTTGAGAAGGACGGAACAATCAGCCGAAAAGAAAAGCAACTTAACTGCTTCACAAGGTAAGCACTATAGGTTGCTTGCTGAACTGGCTGTTGCTGGATTAGATGGCAGATGACAGGATGGAAACACGTCATGATGACTTCGCACTCGCACCTCACACTTGGTGGATCTGTCGTCTGCACCAGCCGAAGGCCACAATGATGAAGCCTCAAAGGCAGCTATGGACGGCCTAATTCGGCTCTCCCTATAACTCCTCTGGTACAACACGCTTCGGAAATGCTCATTTCAGGTTGCCATATCTTTAATGTGAACGTCTATCTTGTTCGTCTTATAGGAAGAGATTTGCGACAGAGTTCTTTTTCCTCGTCTACACTGCAGGAATTTCTTTAATAACGTAAACTGTATTTAAATCCGTGTTTCATGTCCTCCCGACATCAGGAGAGATCGGTGCGGCAACATTTTTAACCCAGACATGAGTTTCATCACTATGAGTTCCTCGTTGTAAGATGGGCGGCGGCGCTGTTTTGCAGTTCCTGCACCAGCTCACTGTGTTGTCATAGATTTTTACGTCTGCATGTGCCATGTAGGTTATCTTTTGCCAATGTACCCCATTGTGTTATAAAGGAGACATAAATCTAACGTATGAAGTTTTAATAAAGTTTGCAAGTGCCAAAATGCCCCATATTTGTGATACAGTCAGCTCCCGTTATTTCAACCTTGCAGGACTGCAAGATTTGGTTGAATTAATGGTGTGGCACAATGAATGAATGCCAGTGTATTTTACTGCTTCCAATTAAATAGTTCGTTGTCGTCGATAGACTGCTTCAGTACAGCTTTTACAATAACTATGCATATGCATGTCATTGTCAGTCAGTGGCCCACAGACCTCAACAGTGCCATAGGCACTGACAAAATCCTCAAGAGACACGTCGCCCAAAAACAGCGCAAGTTGTCATCATCACTGCAGGACAGATCGCTGCCGTCAACGTCACTGCCTAGGGAAGCAGTAGTGCCGTTTGCTGAATTTCTGGTATTTTAAAGCTTTTAGTGACCGCTACACATGCAATGAGGTGCCGGTGGGAGTCGAATTAACCGAAGCAACATGCTTCCACGTTCAACTAAATGTGTTTTCCTTCTGTAGCAATGTATGGTTTTTTGCCACGACTTCACAGTGCATTAAAATTACGGAAAAACTCAAATTAACAGAGGTCGAATTAATCAGAGTCAACTGTACTTTGAAACTGTACCATGAACAGACACTTTTGCACCAAGGATTTGTTTCCCTCCACCCTATTTTCTTTTTCTTACAAACGATGTGCACTTGGGGCAACTACTCTTGATATTACCATCGTTGGCATATCTTAGTGTCGTTGTCATCATAACTGACTTATTGTATGCTCACCGCAGGACAAAACTAGGTCTTTCTCAGCAGTATGCAATTTACCAGCCGAATGCAACCCATGCCTGAAAATTTCCCATTTCCATTGCACCACCTAGTTCTTGGCTGTCCTCAATTGTGTTTTCCTTCCCTCGTTAACCATTCCTCAACTATAACAGACCGATAGTCATCTGCTCTCTGCATTGCATGGGCAGCCCTAGTGTAACCAGTAGCATCTTGCATCTGTAACCTTAAGTCTAGTGTAAGCTATAGCAAAACTTGTTGCAAGTTCGCTGGTAAAACTTCCAATGAAAAGACGTAGAGCATACATGGTGAATTTTCTTGTGGAGTTCACAATGCCGCAAGGTCATGAACAAGTTCAATTCTTACCTTATTCCTGTAGATGGTGACGAATACACCACTGTCCAACACAAAGACAACGTGTATAGTTGCATCAGACAATTACGTTCACTCATTTCAGCGACATTACACGTGAGGAAAACTTTAAATGTTGGTAACCCTCGGGTTTGGGGGTGCAGAGGCACAGAGGGGCGGTGCAGTCTGTTTCTGTGGGAGGAGCTTGCCGCTGAGTGTAGTAGACACCGAGCCATGTTTCACAGTTTGCATTTGCATACCTGGCAACCTAGGAACTTTCAGTTTGTAAAATCCCACAGACACGACAGGTGGGAAAAGAAAGGAGGGCAGATAGCGTGCATTTAAAAAAATATATATATTTGCCGAGCACATGCCTTTTGGGGGATACAGTAGCACTTAAAAATATATTGATTTTAGTAATATTAACCTTTAGACACAGCACGCAAGCAGCAGTAAACTTGGAACAGCAACGACTGACAAGCAACACAATGTTTTGGATTACAGTGACCTTTACGTTGCCGATGTCACATGCTTCAGGAACTAGTCTGTACAAACTTGTCCGAAGCAAGAAGCGTTGCTTCACAATCAGAACAATTCCAATGGACAGTTCGCAGACTGACGAGTCAACCTTTTTTTGCAGACGGAATTGATTTTTCGTAAATATGGATGCAACATTCCAACAACCATAAAAACGAGCCCATATTGGTAAACTTTATGAAACATTCGGAGGACTTGGCAGGTATGTTTTGATGCTCAGACTTGCTTCCTCAGCTTAAACGGGTACTGACACAAAAAATTCCAACTCGAAATAGCTGGTAGATTTCATTGCTGCGAGCTGATAGATATAATCTGTAAAGTATCAATGGCAAATGCAGCTTAGAGTGTACTTTAATTTTGAAGTTCATGCGAGGGACAAATCGATGCAGTACCTATCGATGTAATCATCAGCGTAGGTCCTATTTGTAAACAATCCTACGTCACGAGTTTCGGCAATTGATTTTGGTGACGTGCAACATCATTGGCTAGCCTTGCTGTTCAAAAGACGTTTCAGCACTGTTTGCTTTGCACTGTTTGCTTTGCACTGACCGCACACGAAGCAAACTTCTTACCGTTTATGGATTACCAGATTACTGGTGCCACGGCAGGCAGCAGCAAAGCTGGTGGCAACATCATGTGACAATTTGTCCAGCTTCAATGCATTCGACAGTTTTTGTTTTTTCATCGTGTCAGCGTTATGGTTGAAGGGAACTATCATAAAGGTGCGGTACGTTAACGATTGTGCCGCTACGCTTTACACCAGCAGTTAGGTAGAATATCTAAGTTTCAATATTAGTTTTGCGCGCTCACGAGATTTCGCTACCAGCATTGTTCCTGCCGTACACCTCTCCGGTCACCCAGTAAACCGCAAACGGTAAGCAGTTTGCAGGCACGATAAAACTCTCCTACACTCCAATGCCGGGATTATACTGCATAGTGGACTTCTGCCAAACGAAGCATTACAATGGTTGCAGTTATATGCACAGGTTTCCCACCAAACTAGCAGACAAAACAGGAGCACAGATGGTAAGGTAGATGGTGCGCCAACGTGCATTGCAGGTATGCGCGCTCAAGTGATCGTCGCTGTTTACAAGCTCTTACATCACAGGGCATGAAGGGCTCTTTGAAATCGAAACCATGACCGGTTGCGACATACGAGCATATAACTGAACTACTTTCGCGCGCTGTAGCAAATTGACTGATTACTAAGTCAATGTCAATAGCTACTGATTGAGTGCAAGAAAAAGAGCCCAAAATAATTTGTCAGGACTCCTTTAACACTATGAAGCAAAACGAAATTCATTTTTTAGGAACATAAAATAAGATGGAGGCCCTAAGAGTAATGCCCTACACATCTTCCCCCACCCTGAAATGAAGCTAGCAGCTTTCAATATTTTCGACTGCTTTGTACGTGTTTCCCGCAAATATGTAACTGCGTTGCTCTCTGAAGCATGTCGGAAACCACGAGCCAGGATTGTATTCTGAAATGGGGAGAGAAGGAATTGTAGGAAAAATTCACAAACATCTCTATAGTGTTGACAGGCTTTTAATGAACACATTAAGATGTCTTAAAAACAAGCAGCTTTACATAAATTCAAGCTAACAAAAAATTAAGGTGTGCATAAGGAAAAAATGTTTATATTTATGGAGCAGCGCATTCCTATCAACAGTGGACTTTTTTGTGGTGTCTTCGGGCTTGTACCATAATGTGCCACTCAAAGATGTGGCATAAGACCTTGATTTGTACACTGAGAATGCGGTGCTTCGTGCACAACCTTTTGCATGAAATCCCTGCATGCCCAAATTTAACAGTGGCACAGAGTTGCAGTAGTTGAGCAAGACAATGTTGACAAATTTTATGAAAGTAAGTGACATGAGCTGCTCTCTTTTCAAATTTCACGGATTTTAGGTTAAGCTGTTTCTGGAAAGAAAAAAAAAAAAAAGTGGCGCATTACTTTTTGAGCAACCATAGTGACACACTAAGCTTTGAAAAAAAAAAAAAGAAAGGAAAACAAGAACGCAGGTGAAAAGTGAGGCTTCTGAACACCTTGAAAGGCCACTTTACTGGGCGTAGAACATTAACTATGTGACTGCAAAGGTGTCCAGCACCAGTAGTACTTCTGAATGGACAATGCTTCAAACAGCTGGCAGGAACTCAGGATGGGCTATATGAATCGTTATAACATGAAGTTTAGACAAAATGGCCCGAGCCTTTGAGCGAAGCTTTCACTGTTGTGACTGCAATGATGATGTAATTTCTGTGACCACTAAGGCACCCAGCTACAAATTTCATCTCCCTGCATACAGAAAAATAAGTCTGTTCATGTGTCAATAAATGGTGCATTTGTGGTCAGCGACAGGTTTAAGTAAGGCCACTTCAATTACAGCTCGGCGCATAGGGACATCCGAGAAACTGGTCGGCAATTCGTCCAGCCTCTCTCAGACCGCTGAGCAGAGCACCGTGAACTGTTGCTGGATAATTTCTGATAGTGTGCTCCCCAGCAAAGAAGAGTCGTGGAAGCGCTGGCGTGACGTGGTTCGAGCTCGGAGTGACGGGAGCTGCCAAAATGTCATAGTCATTGCCTGACGAGCCAGTGGCCACAAATGAGTACGAACCACGAGACCATGGGTCGGCACGCCACCTCGTCACGACTGTCTCCTTGGGCTGAGACACAGCACTGTTGCCGAAGATGCCCTTCAGGACCGCAATGCAGCGGCCAATAATGACGTCGTCGCTGACATTCTCCATGATGGTGGCCGCCTCGCCGGCGACCAATGCCAGGAGCACAGGCGCCTTGTAGAGGTTCCAGAACAGAAACAGCTCACCCCGGCTTCCTGTTGTACTACCAACATGTCCAAAAAGGTTTGAGTTTGGGTCCCAGAATATGCGGTCAAAGCAAAGCACAACCTTGTTCAAGTTGCCAAAGCCCAGACGTGCGATGGCCGCTGCCTTCCATTCTGGCAGCGGAGGCACGAACTGCACCGTGTTGAGCAGGTTTGGATTGTTGACTATCGACTGCTTGAGAACTCCGAGCGGCAGGGTGCAGAGAACTGCGTCTGCCTTGAATGTGGCCAGGCCCGAGTTGGTTCGTGTGTTGGTCGTCGTGACTTCAACGCCCGTGGCAGACAGGTAGACCTGCTTGACTGCAGTGTTGAGGCGAATGTCCAAGCCCTCGGCCATGGCCACGGGGACACAGGAGTAGCCGTTGCGAACGGTCAGATGACTGCCCGTGAACTCAAAGTCATCGTCCTGGTCCCAGTGTTTCAGAGACAGATTGTTGAGTGGCGTGGCGTTGGCAAACTCCAGGTTTGCGAAGTGCCAGTCCAGGACTTGACGATCACGGGAAGAGAGGTAGACGTCGCTGGGTGGCGATGATTCCAATTCCTCGAGCTTGTCCTCAATCTCCCTCTGTTGCTCAAGCAGCTGGTCCCACTCGCGACACACGAGAGTCAGGTCGTGGATGCGGCTCCTGTGGACAAACTCCTGTGTGACGTCACGCTGCTTGAGCTCGCTTGACTCTCGGTGAATTCGGTTGAGCTCTTCAATACGCTCGCGTGTTTCGATGAGCTTTGTGTGATTTTCCTTGAGCTTCTCTTGAAGCTCCAAGATAGCTTTCCAGTGCTGAATCTGCTTCTCCTTTACGCTCTTCTCTTGAAGTTTGATGACCCACTCCAAGGCCTGTCCCAGCGACACGGGCTTGTTCTGGACATAGTTGAAGTCGAGCTGGTGTGACAGGTACGACGTGGCTTCGAGGAGACGGTTGAACTCGCGCTCCACCATCTCATCCTTGTCCTTGGGAACCGTGGTGCCATTGGACTCGTAAAGCGGGCACTTCTGCTTAATCTTGTGCAGCTCCATCTTTATCTGCTTGCTGAGTATGGTGATGGGGTTTCCGCCGAGGCCAGTCACCACCATGGCGCCCAGGTCGGCGACGTAGCCGCCCTTGCGGAAAGTGGCGATGCGCCCGCCGACGCGGTCCCGCGCTTCGAGCACGAGAACCTCGATGCCGAACTGTTGCAACTGCTGCGCCGCGGCCAGACCCGAGATGCCGGCGCCGATGACAATCACCTTGCCGTGCTTCTTGAGCAGCCCCGGCCTGGGGCGCTCGAACACACCGAAGTTTATGAGTCCCTGGCGCTCCAGGTAGGAGAAGACTCGATGCACCAGTGGGGCGTCGCTGTTGTACGGTGGCTCCATCTGGGGCAGCGCGTTCTCGAAGATCAGCTGCTGCTTGGGGTTCTCGAGCCACAGTTGGAGCAGCCGGTTGCGGATGTGCAGGAAGATCTTTTGCGTCTGCAGCGCGCTCTGCACAATGTCGGGAAAGCAGGCCGCCTCCTGCGCCGTCATCTTGTCGAAGGGTAGCCTGCTCTGGAACGCGGCTCCCTCGAGCCCGCTCAGGTCCTCTTGGTCGCTCTCGACCTCCTCGACCTCGTTCTCAACGGCTGCGCGCATGGGCGGATCGCTTTCGGCGGCGTCGGGGAGCTCCGAGGAGACGTCGGCCCGGTCGCTGTCGGTCCTGACGTCGACCCTACGCCGCTTCTTACGCGTCTTCCGACGGGCCTGTTCCTCGGCGCTGCTGCCGGCGGCTCCAGGACCCCTGGGTGTCGGGGCAGGTGGTCCTCCAGCGATGTCGGCAGCGCCGCTTCTTGCCACCGAAGCAGCGTCGTGGACCATGGCTTGTGCGGACGTCGCGTTCGCGCGGCGCTCTTCGGCCAGCCGATTCCACGACGACGTATTCATGACACGCGATGTTGCTTAACGGCAGGTAGCCGCCGGTGATCCTCGCGGGGTTGGCTTTTGAATTGCTCGGACAAGTATGACGCGCGCACTTGGGCCAGGACGGTCCCGCTGATGCGTACGCACGCACGAGCACAAAACACACGACAAACACGCTGTGGTTCACCAACGAAGCACGCGAAGTTAGATGGTTCTGTTTTTCTTCTACTCACTTTGTCCGTTATGCGTTATGCCTTAACTTGAAGAAAGTCGAGGATAACGTACGCGTAGCCGCCAATACGACCAATACCGTTTTACTGCAGGGACGCGGAACGAGCGGACGCCACCGGCATCACAAAGTTGCGAAAAAAAAAATTAAAAAATACATAAAGTTGGCAAGCGGGCAGCGCAACACAGGTGTGGCCTACCAATAAGGAAAACCACAAAGTATAGTTAACTAAAATCACAAAAACTAGAATGCAGGCCACAAGAAAAAGAAAAAAGCGCTGAAAGCACACAAAAAGCATAAAAGTCACGTAAATCAGTAAATACTACAAAGTTTATTTTATGACCGTTAATAGTTTGTTTTAGGGATTATAAAACATTTTATTGCTGCCACGCGCACAGCATAATTATTAGTCTTATTTTCTTTGTGATGATGGTGATGATTAAGTTGTAGCATCTACGAGAAATCACACGTGGCCTTAGAGAAGGGCACCTGCGACTTTTGATCTCTGAGGCTACAATGTCACGTGCTATTCAGCTGTATCAACCGCTGAATGTGACAGGCCGAAGCAGGCCGAAATCGCCGTGCGTGTGTGTTTGAATCGTTCGCATTTGTCGCGCATCACTTTGTTTATTTCTTCATATCGTAAACATTGTTCTCAAAGTCGTGTAAGGTTGCCGCGTAAGCACCCGTCGCCTAAGATGGCATCAGACCGCGTGCTCATCGCGTCGTGCGGTAAAAAATTTGAAGCCTCTCGCGAAGCGCTCCGACGTTGCTCGCGCTACTTCGATGCCATGTTCGCGTCGGGAATGAAGGAATCGTCGTGCGACGAAATCGAGATGCGAGACATCGAGCCAGACACCCTGAGAGCGCTCATCGACGTCTCCGAAGGCCGCTCGGTGAAGGTGTCGAACGACAACGTCGACTGCCTCTTGAAAGCGGGCTGCCTCTTCCAGTTCGAGCGACTGCGAAGGGATTGCACCGAGCACTTGCTTCGGACGGTCTGCCTCGACAACGCCGTCGAAACGTGGCAGAAGGGCGATGCCTTCGGCGTTCGACAGTTGTGCCGAGCCGCCCTGGTGACTCTTCTCTGGGAGTTCGAGGAGTTCGTCGAGCACGCCTCCCTCACGAGCTGTCCGTGTCCGCTGCTCGAGCGTCTACTGTCGAAGGACACGCTGAACGTGTCGAACGAAATCGTCGTGCAGGCGGCGGCAGAGAAGTGGTTGACAGCCAACTCTTGCACTGTCGAGCAAGTTATCGCGGTCGCATCGTGCGTGAGGCGCAGTCAGCTACACGAACAGGCGTCGGCGGTATGGTGTTCGTTTGTCGAGGCCTTGCTTGTCGGGCGGGACAACGCGATGGACCACTGGCGCGAATCCTTGCGAAGCAGCGCGGCGTTACCGCCACGATCGATTGTGCGGCCTGCCGTCGTCGTTTCCTGGCTCTGCAGGCAATCTCCCGAAGTTCCCAACTTGTGCGTGTACATGCCGAAGAAGAGCGACGAAGGCACCTTCTCGTTTCACTCGGCGCTGCCTACGTCGAGCCGCCCCGAACCCCTTCGAGGATTTATCGTCTGCTCCGTCGGTGCGTTCTCGAATGTTCATCGCTGTCGTCACTTTTAAATGCGGCTGCTGAGGGAAGAATGACGGGGCGATATGTTGAGGGTGTCACTATTCACTCGACAGACAATTCAGATTAGAGAGAGGGTGACGGGAAGATGGAAGCTTGAAGTGAATAAGGAATGTCGCTGAAGCCAAGCTTTCGACAAGGGGTCTTTTCTACGTCAGGGTAGCAACTGCTTTCCTTGTTTGCGTGTAGCTCAATCTGAGCAACCCGTACATAAACGCTTCGGAGAGTGCATGTGTTCATGAACGCTGCTAAGGAAAGCAGTTGCTGACCTGACGTGTCTCCACGTTGACCGCATCAGAGTGTGAGCTGTATGAACGCTGCTAAGAAAAGCAGTTGTTGCCCTGATGTGGACAAATTCCCTTGTTGAAGCGTTGACTCCATCAATGTACCTTGTTTACCATACCACTGTTAATGCTGACAGGCGAGATACATAAGTAGCGATGAGCAAACGACACAGACACTGCACCTTTTGCTCTTGTCTGTAGCACTTTTTGCCTTTGCATGATATGCCGACTTTGCCTAGCCAACAACACCATAGACTGTACTTCCCCTCATGGCTGCTGGACTTGTGTCCCTATCATAGTATTCTTTTTCTTTTGTTTTGGCTCAGAGGTATTGTGGTTAGTATGGGCATGATGCTTGCCACATGAACCCAACCCTCAAGGGTTCAGTAACAAAGAGAAGGAGAGCATACCGCATGGTGTTAAATGCAACACAATGACGTGCAGCTTCCAACCATACAGACTCCTCAGCACTTTGTACAGAGTGGTATCTTGCAGCATATTTGCTATTAGACATGTCAGGCGGCTGGCAATGAATTGAAGCTGGGCTAGTGGTTCCAGGAACTTATTTTGAAAAAAGCGAAGAAAAATATGATAGTGATAAAAAGCAGTGGGGCTGTCTCTTTCTCTCATTCAGTCGTCCTTGTCTCACTTAAATTTGCACAGTTTTCAAAGGGAAGTGAATCCCGGTGGTGAGAACTTAATGCGGCTGGTAAGATGTGTACCATTTATCAGTTGTCTAGCGTACTGAGGAAGTTTCCTAGGGGATTTTCCTGGAATTTCCTTGAGGTGAACAAGTAACCATAAACAGTTGGCGAGTTGTGAATGTCTAAGCAGAGAATGGCTTTCTAGTGTGAGATGAGGCGAAGAAAGTATGGAGAAAGAATGGACAACCTTCCCAGATTGGCACATTATCTAAATACAGAATACATAGCTGTTTACTACCTTGTGAATGGTTATTGCTCATTGTCTGCCTCGGCACTTGCAAATACTTTTTCTGAATAAGGCTGCCTATACCTGAGAGGCAGGAAATGGTCTGCAGAACGTCTGCAGAAACTATCTCGTGCTGACTGCTGAGACACACATTCGAAAACGTAACCATTCACGGTGACCATTACGTGTTTCCAACTCCAATCGCTTTCAGTGCTTGCAGTACACAAAAGCATGGCCTTTGAGATCCGCTTCCCTTACTCCTAGGGAGCAGTTACTGGGGGTGGAATTTAATTTCGTCACCCGGTAGTATTGCCAGATTGCTGTACGGTTCGACTGAGAAAATTCAATATCTTTTTTTTCTGCCGCACTGGACATGCTAAAATTTTGCCGACTTGTCGTGGGACGCCTGCGATTTAACATGCAGTGCATATTAATTCAACCTAGAAAATTAGTTGTCATGGCTCCTTTATTGCACTTTTATAGTCGCACTCGTCACGCATGCAGACCAATGCAGTCTCTTAGTAGGCATTTATTAACAATTGAGAGCTATATCCTAATGGCCTGTGAGGATTTACAAATGGAATTGGTTTTTTGAGAACAACTGTCTTGTGTGAATGCCTTTTACTTGGCAGTGCTGTCCATCCACATGTATGCATTCACTGCGTCTTACTGTTATGCCCTCTCATTATTCGTTTGTTGTCAGTTTTGCTTTTCTCACTTCCTGCTAGTGAGTTGCTCACTTGCGCCAACCAGACAGTGTATATTCAATGTATGTGTAGTATTTTGCCAACTTTCTTAGTAAGCATTTGTGCCTATCCTTGCTTTATGAATTACCATTAATGTGCAGACCTGAATTACCATTAATGTGCAGACAAACATTTGAAACATTTGAAGCCACATCCAGAAAAAAAGTTTGGACTTAACTGATATTTCGAGGTATCAGAGTTCGAGTTAACGAGGGTTTACTGTATTTCATTCTGTGAATTCTAGGGAAGGATGCCTACTTCCTCTGCGGTGAATACGGAATCGGATCCGGCCACTGGAATCGCGACGTATTTCGTTGGAACCATGTCCTGTCGAAGTGGGTTCAGGTTGCTACGCTACCAGAACCGAGGAGGCACTGCAAGGCAGTTGTCGTGGGAAACCTAATTCACCTGTACGGCGGGTTTGGCAGGTACCGGGTGCGGCTTTTCAGCGTTGACATCTATGACACAAGTACTGGTGAGTTTCGTTTCTTCTTTTAGAGATGCCAAGCGTTCTTTGGCTCTCACAAGGCACGTTGTGCTAGGTACCGGGTTCTGTATCACCTCGTTTCTGGCCTCTTCAGTAAAAGGAAAATGTGTACCATGGGATCAAACAGCGAAATTTCTGACAGCACAACAGAGGACAAGGAAAAGAGGCACAGGACAGAGCACTGAGTTACATCTAAATGCTTTAGTTACAGAAGCTGTACGTAAAAGCATGAGGACGGTTGCACATAAAAATTGGGCGGACGCTTAAGCTTCGCCTTTAAGAGTGAAACCCGATAGTGTAATTGATCCAAATCCATCACCTGTGCCTCAAGAGCGAGCGCACATCCGGCGCTTTATGCCCTAGCGGCCATTAAAACGGACCTCGAACGGCAGCAAGAAAAGGGGTTGGTGTTTGAGTTTGCGCCGTAACAGAATGATGTTTTCTCGTATATTGAAATTGCAGTCCGACGCTATCCTGTCTGTAGGTTGTGTGTCAGTCGTACTTCACAAATTTTCTGACGCATTTTACTTTTAGAAATTCAGTTCAGTAACGCTAATGCGCCACGCAGAGGGCCTCTGTGGTTCTCGTTGCGTGGTTCGGGCTGATTTTTTCTTATGGACAACGCCGCCGACACTGGATTTTCTACGACACGGGGCCCTTAATGCTGCCGCGTTAAAAAGGAAAATGATCAGCAGGGCAGATAGTAATTTTTTTTTGTCAATAGGGAGAGAGATGGAGTGCTGATGCATGTGTGTCAGCCTGTCAAAAGGCTGAAGGTTTTAAAAAGTCTTGCATACATGCTGTTCACCTCTGACAATGGGTAGCAAAATGATTGTGCAGAGAGCCTTCAAGTAAAGCTACTTGTTCACATAGGCGGTCTTTGATACATCTTCCTGTTTGCCCCAGTGTAATGTCAATTGCATGTGAGCAGGATCTTGTATACAACTTGGGCTCAGATAACATCAAACTATCATCAAAATTATGAGCATGCTCTCTTAGAATAGGGCTGTTTTATGTTTTGTTCTTGTTTAACTCTTCTGCATAATCCACCAAGTTTATCAGGGGCACTCAAAATTACCTTAACTCTGGTCTTCGCTGTGACTTTCATCATGTTATGGGACACGTGTTGTATGTACATAGGGCATAACAGCCGAATGCTATGACACTTGTGAACGTCTTTAAGCTGCTGTGAAAGAGGTCCCATGTTGGTAGAGTGCACATTGCACAATTTGCGCATAACCTGATTTGAACAAAGTTTTCATCTGGGCGATTTTTTTCATTGTGCTTCTGAAGATAAGGAGATAAGGTTTAAGATTGTGCTTTCTTTAATTATATTTTCCACCATGAGCTCTGCTATCCAGTATTGAGGGCATGCAAATAGTATATCATTTGAATACAAATAGAGAACTGTTCGTTAATTTATTTGTATTTGGTTAGGTAATTTTAAATTCAAAACCTCAAGTACTACTAATTTTGTCCAAATATACGGGACAGAATTGGTTGTTAGAGCATACTGGGAGGTTGAACTGTGCAAGGTGACTTTTTAAAGGTCTCTTTTGATTCAACTTAACTGAAAACTTATGGTTATTTCCGTAGCAGCTGCTTTGAAGAACTGGTCTTCAGTAGGCATTGTTACTGTGCTGAGGCATCAGTTAAAAAGCTCATGTGCAAAGTGTTCGGTCGTTTCCTGTTTTCTTTAGCAAATTCATATTTCGCTTGATTAGAAAACTTCGCTATTTAGTTTGATGGCGCAAAGACCCGGTCTATCCAAAACTATTCAGTCACTCCTGCTTGGTAATTTTGTGAATGCAAGGTAGCCCAAGCACACATCACTTAATACTCACTGGGGCAGATGCTCAAAAGCACCCACATGTTGCAGGCAAATCAAATTAGGGAGGACTTGAGTGGCTCTCTCCAGCTGTGATTTCTTCTGAAAGTATGTGTGTTGGTATAATGCAAAAGGTTGCAAAATTTATAGAAGGGTAATCTAAGATAATTTAGATTGATTCAGTGTTTGCCTTTGCTATTGTTTAACACAATCCACTTAAACGACCTCTCAATAGCCCATGACATTTTGAAGACATTTGAAATAAACACACATGTGCAGAATGCCATGACAATAATCTTTGAAGCAACGTTAAAACTGCACGAAAAAAACGAGGACAAGTGGAAGGAGCACACAATACACCGCTAGAGAGGACTGCCAACTTTTATTCTTGGTAATCAAAGCATGGCTATTTCAAGCATGAACCTAGGCACGTGACCACATCGTCACTCACACATGTGCCGATAACACACGTTCCTTTAACCTTCCTTCAAATAGCAACCAACTAGCCAGCAAGAATGTCCTACTAAAATAATCCTTGGCAAACATGGCACGGTTACATAGCCTAAAGAGCAAGGAATCAAACTTTGGCAGCAGATTGTTTTTTTTTTTTTCATTTCTCAAATTATTTTCAACGTTTTCCGCCACATTGTTGCCAGATATCTAAGGCCTAAATTTAATGGACTGTAAAATATCTAATAATGGTCAGATCGATAAACTATTTCCAACATTTCATTCCTTACTTTTTAGTTTGTGTAGCCATGTTGTAGAATTACTTTTCATAGTGCCATTTCTTTTTCATTGTAGCCTCAAGCAATGGAAGTGAAATTTCGATTACACTTGGAAATTATCAACCTACAACAAAACTAATTGCATAATTGAAAGCAGTGCAGAAAAATCTTGACAGGGAGTAGTAAGTTTCATTAACCTTGACAAAAAAAAAAAAATCCCGAAGAAAACACTTTAAATAGCGATGTCTTGGTAAATGCTTGCTAATACTTTCATCCGACGTCTTTAATCATTGTGCCCATCCAGGTTCGTGGCGTCGGGGAGAGACGCTCCAGGAAGAAGTTGCCGTTGACGCCAGCGCCGTCGTAAACTTGAACGACCAGGTGTGCATCATCCCGACGTGTCCGGCGGGCAGCAACGAAACGATCCGTGCCATCTGCTTCCCGATGGACATATTTAGCGTATCGCAGATCGTCGCCGTTCCGTTCAGCAGCCACAAGACAGTCATTGTGTGCAAGGGTGCGGACAGCTGGTACACCTTTCACGAACCGAGGACCTTTTCGGAATACGCAAATCCGCGGATATCGCTGCAGTCCCTTCTCTGTGGCTGCGCCCTCGGCGACGGAGTCGGCTTCTTTATGGAAAATGTCAGGACTGCAGTGTTGTACAATTTCGACACGGACGAGCAGCAGAGACTGGACACTGGCTTCGGCGATCACATGTTGGTGGAATGCTGCTTTGGACTGCCCTATTTTGACTTGACCGAGTGAGTCTGTACGTTTAAGGTAGGTTCATATAGTAACACATTGTTACCGATTCAGTCTGCAGACTAGGTGTGATGTACCTCAGTGACACCGAATTGTACAGTGAGTAGCTAGTTGGCGGTGCCCTTCTGCCCAAGGTTGTGGGTTTCAACCCCATGTCTTGCTTCGGGATGCTAAATAATGCACTAAAGAGAAAAACTAGGTGAGTTTAAAACCAAGGAACTAATCGGTCAAAACGTTATATTCATCAATAGATTGATTTATTAGAATATAGAGCAACGATCAAAGTTAAATTTTAAGATTTTGTGCCTAAACCACAGTGCCAGGTACAGCTGCCGAAAACTTTAACTTGTGTGCGCGAGCAGCGACTTTCTGTGCGCCAGCACCCTAAATTAGGAACAAACTTACAAATGACTATGCTATCTTCACAAGCTTTGTGAGCATTAGTTAACCTCGACCATTTCGCAAGTTTGTTCCATCGTAACGCACTGGACAGCCGAAAAAAAAAACGCATTTACATAAGCTAGCTAAAGATTTGGCCGGCTATACATCAGTATGACATCATGGATTTCAAAGTACTATTATTTCATATTTGGGCCTTTCGGCTCTCTAAAAGTTCTTGAAGCTTCCTAGTTTCAGCCTTTGGCTCCTTTAGTGTACGATGTAGTCCATCTTTACCGATAACAAATTAACTAGGCCCAAGCAGATGGCATCACAACTTCAAGGCACCATCGCCACCTGTCTATAATTTTTGCGCTTTTTCTGTCGTGTTAAGCCTCTTCTCCATGATAAGAGTGGCTTTTTTTATATTGTGAAAGGTTAATTTATAAATGCGGCTCAAATTATTTTTCTCTTTGCTGTCCCTTTAAACTGCCTAATTTCATTTGTTTTGTGTCCTCCAGCGTGTCGCAATTTGTTGCTGGTGAACTAGGTTTTCCTATGTCCAAGGACTGAATCTGTGATTTATGTTCCCTCGTCGTAGGTTCACATTCAGATTAAATATTCACATTTTTGTGGGGAGGGAATAATACTCTACGTAGTAACAGACTTTTATTTTATAACTTGAGTCTGTGAGGAACGTCAAAGTGTTGTCTTTTGGAAGCGATTAAGTATTTGGTGCACTTTTTCAGCACCATGAGCCTTGGTGGGAGCACACAAATGCGTAAAGCTCTGCCTCGGTTTGTTCTAATTACTGCACGCTTGTGATGGAGCTGGCTTCTTCATGAGAAATGTTAGAGCTGTAATCTTGAGCAGTACAATTCAATATGAGATAAAATTTGCAAGTCTGTGACCCACAGTACAAACAGCAAAGACATGCAGATACAAAGTAGTAACGGAAGAATCCATGTCGCAGAGCAAGATGCACAGATGTGTAAACTCGTATAATAATGTTTGTCTTTTTCCAATCTTTTCTTGCTGCACTGATATACAATCAGAATGTAGTTCCAACACCGTCCTGTTGCATCATCTTATAAGGCCGTCTCATTACTGGCCTTTTGATTCTAGCTTTTTGGTGCAGTGTGTAGACCAGACCTTTTCAACTAGAGTTCCCCAGTCATCGCTGTAATGCTCTCTGGACTGTTGTGAACGCGTGGAGCCCCCCCCCCCTCAAAAGCACCGCAGAAGCTGCAGCACATGTCTTTGTACTCGCATGCAGCATTCCAAGGAGTATGTGCTCTCACCTACTGATAAAAAGGTCTACTGAGTGTTGCGTAGATGGGAGCACCAGATATGCATAACTTGTTGGCTGATCTTTGCTCAGATTTCCCACAGAGGTATCATTTTGCAAGAATTTTAGTTTAATAATGTATCTGTGGGCATTACTTACCGGCTTCATTCAAAATGGGTGTCGTCTGGAGCGGTGCCACTCAAAACCTCTGAAATGTGAAATGGTGGCGCCATCTGTCGCGGCTATGATGAACACCGTGGTGGCCTGGCAGCCAGGAGGCTTAGTTGCAGCAAAATTTTACTTCTTTAGTGGCCTCGCGGCTGACGGCACCAATTTCAGAGTCATTGTGTATGAAACCGGCCAGTAATGCCCACAAATCGGGTATTAAACTGGAATTCTTGCAGAATGGTACTCCTGTGCTAAATTTGAGCAGAGATCAGCGAGTGGTTTAGCTAAAAGGGTCATGTTCCTAGCTTTATATCTAAGTGTGTGCATAGCTGGCACTCCTATTTATGCAACACTCATTATAGGCGGGGTTATAATTGGGCACTGGCATCTAATGACAGCCATACAGCCTGGTGTCTGCACCATCCTTTGACACTAACGTAACTGTGCAATTCCGAGTGTACTAATGACTCTTGACATACCTCGATAAAGCTGCACGTAACAAGCGACAATATTGCATTTCGTGAAAATGCTGCTTCATTTTGTTGCATTGGCATGGTCCGGCTGGCACTGTTCCTTCTTGCACTGTTCCTTCTTGCACGTTTCTAATTTTCACTGCCTGCCTTGTGTGCACAGCAGTGCAGAAATTTGTCATTAAATTGAGTGCAGAAAGAGAGTGGTGAAAGTGCAAATTCACAACCATTTTCAGAGGAGGGGCAAGTGGAGAGAGAGCGGGCATGGTAAAGGCGTGTGCACATCGTGTCACTGGGACATTAAGTGTATGTGTCAAGTGATGACCAGTAGCTTACTGGCAGTTATCCTCAGTTATCCTTGAAAAGTGTACAATCACTGCATTCTACTGGTACTACATGCAGAAGCTTGGAGGATAACAGCAACACTTGTGAAGAAACTGAGGATCATGCAAGGAGTGATGGAACAAACAAAAAATCATATGTATAACATTAGAAGGCAGGTGGTCACCTGTGAGGAGTAGAAAAAAGCAGGCAGGAATAACCAATATTCTAGGGGAGAGTACACTCAGGGAATCGACGTTATGCGAACCATTTTGCAGGCAGCTGGCTATGCAGCATTGTTTGGGGTTCCGCAAAGCATTGCCAGGTTGACCAATGTGCTTGTGTAAATCCAGTGTTTGTGTGTGTGCGACCTGAGTGCAGTGAACTAGAATTAACACGAGAGTGCGTGTTGTGTGGTAACAGGAGCAAGACGATGACGATGGTAACGACGATTGCATGATTCCTATGGGCAATCGAATTGTTGCTTTCTATTGCCCTGCTTTGGTGGGTCCAAATCTATAACCATAGCAATAATGTCGCCAAGGCAGTGCGCTAGCCAGTGACAAAAGACAAAAAAAAAAGAATAAAAAGAAATGTAAGAAATCAGAGATATGGTGGTTTCTTTTTTCCGTTTCTTCCATGGTTTAGTTGTCCTTATGGTGGCTCATTTTCATCGACAGGATTTTATTAAGCTTTCTACATCGAAACAGTAACAGTTTCTTATGATAATTTGGTCTTAAGCACTCTTTAAAGCTGCAACCACGTGCACGCAATATTCAAGTGACAGTGACAAGCACACCCTGTCGTGTTGCTGCATCGCGGCATGGAGCAACCACATGAACGCAACATCGCAAAAAAAAAAAGAGTAGCGACAGATGTACATTGTTGTGCGAATAAATGTTAACGTGCGCTCGTAAAGAAATCTCAAACGTATCATGAGGTCAACGTTTTACCTAGGTCTAGCTTTAATATGCTATCATCCCCAGTGGAATTCCGTCCCATGCCGCCAGTGTAAAATGCTGTGGTGACATGTGGTGAACAAAATTTGAAACATTTTTGCGGCTCTCGGTGCCGTCTCAGTGCCTAACAGCATCAAAACAAACGACCGATCTCAATAGTAACGGCAAGAGAGCGCCGATACTTTGTCCTCCGCTTGAGATGAGACAAAGCGATTACTGATGTGACTATTTGTTGCTGTCGTGGCAGAGGGCAAGTTGCAAGAGCAAATTCAGATCGAAGCTGGGTGGACCAAGGCGGGCTGGTTGCTGCCATGTTGTTGCGAAATCGCTGTCCCCAGCGGATGTCCCCGCCCTGACTTCTGGGACACAAGCAGTATTTTCTGGCTGGCCAGAAACCGGTGACGCAACAAGACAGCGACGGATTGCCCTCCGTGGCAGCAAGACATGTCGCTCGTCGCCGTCGCTCGAAAATCGCGTGCATGCGCTGTTGCAGTTTAGAGGGTTTTAATAGCTGTATTTATTATTTACAAGGGCCCGCCAACGCCCTTTTATGAAAGGTATGGGATGTGCCTGGTAATAAAGGATCTCCTCACAAAGTTTTCCAAAGAAAAAGTTCTCATATTCATCTGCTACAGACGAGTTATCAGCAATAAAATACTGTTGCCCACACTCTGTGCCCTTTCTTTTGTTTTGAGTTGTTTTTCCACATACAGATGTTGCCACCGCTGTATCAGTAAAATTACTTTGTTTTATTGCGACACCAATTGTATGGACAATAGAGGCGCGTTCGCGCTGTCACTGTTGGCGCTGCTACCGTGTTGCCACGGTGTCGGCACGCATTCGCGAAATCTACCCGCATCCGTGGCCCGCACGTGATAAGTTAGGTTTTTTGGAGATGCTCGGTGCGTTTGGCTGCAATAGTGACAAAGTCAGGCGGACTTGCTATCAAGCTCTGCTCATTCGGCTCTGCCGGAACCGGGGCAATGCTCAAACTTGCGCTGCTGGCATGGGTGTTGTGCACACACTCATTAGCGTCCCATGCTGAGCAGCTGCATGCATACCGCACGTTCTGCGTAGACTGGTCTGAGCGGAATGGACAGTGAACGTCAAACTGAATCCTTTCATTAGGCACTGACAAACAGCCACAGTGTTCGCGCACCGTCGAGGTGCAATGCCTGTAACACCATTGCTGGTGTTCCCACACTGTGCCAGCGTTGCGACGTCTGCCATGGCAGCCGTCACGCATGTGCTGCATGACACCACGTTGTCTCATCGTATTCTCATCTGCCGGAGTTGGTGCTTAGACGTTACGCCTGAAGAAAGCTGGCCAACGCAACTCGTTCGACAGGTGTGCCCAAGCACAGATGTGCACATACCACAAAGAATTCATGTCCATATTTGTACCGATGACATACAATCTTTATTATTTCTTCACATGTTCGACAAATGAACAGCCCTCCTGTAGCGTGACTTCGCAATAAATAAAATTGCAAGAGGGGAGGAAGGGGATCATTGTTTTCGTCGCGCAAGAAGGCGTATATATAGTTTGAGAAAGAAAAATGAGCTTTTACTTCACTTTTCAGCACTTTGTTTCGCCAGCATTTCTTGTTTCTTTGTAACCTGCTGAAACTATTCGTGGCCTTTGTCTCTTGATTCTAAAAGTGCCAATGGTGATACGCACATTATACTTTTTGTGGTCTTTATCGCTTATATGCTCTTTATGAATGACTTCATCAGTTTGAAATCTGAAACCCCCTGTTCACTGTCCTAATCATTGTGACTGCAATGAGTTGAGCTAATTTTTGTGACAGCGTTGCTTTTGAATTTTCAGCTAGGACGCCTCCTATATCCAAGAGTTGGCACAGGCACAATGCACTATGTTTGAGAACTGAAGACATTTGATGTCATGCAAATAAGAAAGCTATTTTACAGGAAACTGTTTCTTCAACTTCATCACCATTGTGATTATCAAACTAAATGTAGGTTGGTGATGACGTTGAAGAGCTGCTGCCGTAAAACTTTATCCGGTAATGTTTTGTGGCATCATGCGGAAGAGGTGTTTTTGAAAGTGCTGGATCACTGGGATAAAACTCATTTTGCTCACTAAGTGTCATTCACATCCAGCACGTGATGAAAACGCGACGAAGGGTGTTCGACGTGATCCTAACTGGGGTCTTCGTGACGCATGAAGCGCACGGTGGTGTTGTCTGCGCCGCCTCTGCGTGACCGGAAGTAGTTGAATGCGGTGTAACCTGCTGCGCCGAGCACGAGACCGAGGATGAGCATGCCGAAGAGCAAGCCGCCGAGTCCTCCTGAAAGGACAAGAAAACAACATGCCAATTTGTAAGCATAAGTTCAAACATGAATTCCGAAACTATACGTCAGTGTGTGGTTTCGTTTACAGGTTCACCTGCATTTATGTGGCTACAAAACGTACACTTTGGACTACCCCATGCATAGAAACTGTCTGCAGAGTGATTATACGTCAAATTTTCATGCTATTATGGCTAAAGGGCGTTCTGGTAAGTTATTTCCTGCTTGCACGTTTCAATATCATCGTAATTACTGCTAAAGAAATGTGTTGTTTTATATCGGTTCATATTTTCACAGTGTTTCGGGCCTCCATGCACAAATCAAGGTGCAGACCACATCTCGGACCATTTTCCTGGAATACACTCTGAACGCCACCTCGGATGGCGTTCCGAGTATCTTCTGGGAAAATGAAGTGAAAGTCCGAACAGAGGCTGGATGAAGTCAATTCAGCCATTGAGTGTTATTTTAATGCATGTAAGGTGGCACAGTTCTTCTTTTGTTTCACAATTTCATGCATATTAGCTTAATCCTGTAGGGGTCAGTCCATATGGATAAGATAGCAAGACAGTACATTAATATGAATAAATCGATTGATTCTTGCGCTATTTGCGTGTCTCTGTAGTAGCTGTAAATATTATGCTGCATTTTAAGGACTGCTCTAAAAATCGAAATCCTTGTAATAAAGTGACACGTGGCTAATTTGGTAAACGAAAACAACCGCAAGTTACAACACGAAGTCAGCCCTCGTTACGAATTATGAAAGTATGCCAGTTTGTTATTGTAATCATTATTACTACAGATTGGAAAGTTGCACAGGCTGCAGCATAGAGAATATATTCTGTTGTCTGGAAATGTTGCACATTACTGCCGCTTTTTCTGTTAACCTCAGTAAAATTACAACTCAACTGTAACAGCTCATGATCACGTGTGGTGATCCTGCTCATGGGTTTCCTCATAAGAATGGTCTTTTCTTTTTTGCCTTTTTTTTTTTGAGAGTAGTCGTTTAAGCATGGCTTCGGATTCAAGTAAATGTGCAGTGCTGGTAGCCACAGCTTACAGGTTTTATTAGGATTTGCCACGTACTGCCTCGATATAATATGAAAGGGAACAAGTAAATTGCTCTCAAAATGCTGTAGTATCTAAACAGACATTTCCAGCACAGAAGTGCTTACGTTAGTTGCATGTTAAAATCTCACATTTGAATTCACGCATCACAAGCAATTGTTCCTTAAAAAAAAATCCTACTGGTATTGCTCCCTGCATATACGTATTCTGTATTGACATGTACATTTCATTAGACTATTTTCGTCATATTCATTGCTGACTGCCGCCTGCTCGACTCGGTATCATCGAAGACAGCTGACCCACCTGAGGTGTATCCAGTGGCTTGTGCAGAAAACGCCTGCTTCTTGTTGAAGTGGATGAAGTCGTTTATGTGGTCTTGCTCTGCAATGGATGTAAAATGCAATTTTGCACGTCTTCACTAGCCACTGTTAGCAGCCGCACAATTTTTTTTTTCAGATTAAATATAAATTGCGAATAGCTGGAGCACATAACTACAGAAATAGCTAGAGCTACAGCGATAGCTAGAGCTACAGCGATAGCTAGACTGTTATAACGCTCTCTGTGACTCGCATTGCACGCAGACACCCGAAGTTCAGTTGCTCGAATGGTTTAGCGCCGACCATCCTCGCTGCTTCAGTTCAGTAGTATCCTCATCTGTTGCCATACTTACGACGGCGCTTACAGTTCCCATCGTTACGGCCTCATTTACGGTCGAGCAAATGTTCGCAATGTAACGCGGTTTACAAAGGGGCGGAACCACTGAAGGTGGGCTTCGCCTCAGAAAGCCTAATAATGTGGAGAAGCCTGATTTACAGTTCGTAGGAGCACCCAATGTGAAAAATTGGCTGTAGGCCGGGCGGCAAGCTAGCAACTTGCCCTCAAAGCGCGTTTTCTCACTTGTCCAAATATATATATTACCGCGTGACCACCCAGCTTCCCACACCCATACTTTCTTTTCCACTTTGACACTCCTAATGCTAACGCATTAAAAAACTTCGTAGATGTATGCCAATCCGAGAAACTCGTACATTTAGCACAGCGAAGCTGTAACAAGATAGTTCTCGCACACTTCGGAAGTACTAGTGTCCTGTTTTGACTTGACACCTACAACTGATACGAACTGATAACATGGACGTATTCTGCGACGATCCACTTCGGCGATACTATCGCCTTGGCCGTCAGGCGCGCGCTGATTGGCTGGTTGAGCAAAATTGGGTGAGCTGATTGGCTGGTTGACCACTATGTCATCCGATTTTGCTCAACCAGCCAATCAGCGCGTGCCTGATGGCCAAGGCGGTAGTATTGCTGAAGTGGATCGTCGCAGAATACCTCCCCAGGCACGCCGCCGTCGGCCTTCGCCGCATGAAAACCGTTGGGGAACTCCACTTAACCCTTTTAGACGCTGTGCACACGATTGTGTGTACACCAAGATAGCGCATCAACAGCAAAAACACTGATGAGAGCAATGATATTTAAAATGCGTCACATACATCTTGAAACACGTATAATTGGAATTGTGCTGCAATTTTGAATAACATGTGCAAAATGTTTAATTAAGATGAGTGGGAAGGTAGACGGCTGGGTGTTTTTACTGGGTGTAACTATGTTGTATGGTAGCGCGTTCACTTTCGTAGTTTTTCACAATGCCATGCACCAGACACAATTTTCAAGTGGCCGCGGATAAGTGCTTTTCAAGCTTTTCAAAACAGGAAATAGTTTATGCTCTCATATTTGATGTTCCTGCAGTGAGTTATCGCGTGCAGTCCACATTGTGTAAATTTGACAAAACTCACTAAAGAAATGAAAAATTATCTTTTCTGCAGCTTTACACTTTCTATGATTCTGAAGATGCAAGAAATTTGGTGAAAGCAAGTTTTCAATCAACGGGATACCGTTGCGTCCGAAAGGGTTTAAGTATAGCTTCGCTGTAAAAAAACAAACAAACTGGAACGGTGTCGTGAAAGAAAGGACACTCACGGAAGTAGAAGAAGCAGTCCTTGCTCGGCTGGAACTTGACGTCCTTGTTGGTCCCCATCTCGTCGATGGAGTGGGCGTTCAGCACGCACTTCCGGTCGGGTCCGTCATCGGCGGGACAGAAGTTGAACGACCTGCAGCGGCCGCTCGGGTCCAGGGTGCACTGCTTGGCGCAGTCCTCGAAGCTGATGAGCGTCACGGTGACCGAGTCCGGGGCCACAAGCTCCCCTTTGGCGCCCTCCCAGTAGTCGGCCGAGAACTTTTCTGCGCGTTCAGGGAGACAAAAGTGAACGCGGGTTACGCGCAATGTGAACGCGCAATGTGAACGCGCAAAGGTGAACGCGGTTAGACTTCGTGAACGCGGGTTACGCGCAAGCGTGTGGAAGCCACGAACATGCACAGCGAGCACCGTGGCGTCGAAGCACAAACGCAACGGGTGCGAACGCAGCAAGTCTCTTCTCCACCTCCAGGCGTCTTCCTCCTCCGGCGCTTGTTTCCCTCGCGGCGACAAGCATAATCTCGCTGATTTGACAGACGGGGCATCTACACTTGCAAGTAAAAAAAAATGACTTTCACTTAAGTATCCTTACGTGATTTGAATGCGAAAGCCACCTTAATCCACTTTATTCCACATTAATCCACTTTAATTCACCTTAATTCACTTACTTACCTTAAGTCACCCTACTCTAACTCGTTCTAACTTTAATCGACGTACCAACTTACAAGGCGCTGATGACGATTTTTCCTGCCACTCGTTGCGGACGACGCCGGCTTTTCTGCCTCATGGGACATTAATGCTTTCGTATTAAAAAAAAAGAGGGGGGGGGGGGTAGATGCCAAATCCACGATGAAGCACGCCGTAGTGGGAAGGGGGGGGGGGGCCCTGGATTAATTTTTACCACCTGGGGTTCTTTAACTTGCATCCAATGCACGGTACAGGAGTGTTTTCCGCATTTCGCCTACCATCGAAATGCGACAGCCGTGGTCGGGATTCGATCCCGCGCCTTCGGGCTTAGCAGCGCAATGTGAAAGCTACGTCACTACGTCGGGTAGACGCGTGGCCAGAGAGAAACGTTCGATTAGATCGTCGCTAATTATAAAAGTGATACACTAAATAGCGTGCCTTAGCAACCGCCGTTGAACGCGATTGACTGAAACGCCGCCGGCGACGCTTGAACGCCCTTTGCAGCCGCTGTCATAGGGAGCCTACATGCAACGCCGTTTTAGGGTGGTGACAGCCTTTGTAAGGGTACTTGCCGCCGCCAACTAAATTGACGGGTTAAATCTGGGGCACAAAATGGCGAAAGACCAGCCGACAGACCACATTTCCCGCAAACCTTGGTGACGTGAAATTAATTAACTTCTTTTAATAAACTTTGGCCTCAGCAGCCACAGACAAATGGCGCGTCTGAGCGCCGTACACGGCACGTCTACGTTTTAGTTAAACAGACTAGTAAGGACAGTCTTTATTAGCAGCACACTCCGAAAAGCACCCTTTATATATTATGTACAACTGGAAGGCACCGCCAATGCTTAATGCAGTTCACATTCTTGGCGTGAGATAATCCTACCACGAGCACGCCATCGTGCCTTATAAATTGTTGCTTTATATGTGTCGCACGACGTGTAATAGAAAAGTAAGTTTGATGTGGTAAAAGTAAAGGGAAAAGGCAACTAGTATTTAAAGATGTATGCAGGTTTCCTTTGCGCATTGGCGCAAAACTAAATTGAAAAAATTTGATAGATCACGTGCCAGCATGAGTGCATCAGAGCGTGACAAAAAAGGCAGAAAGACTGGGGACCAAAATGGCTACCCACCAAATTTGGCGGCAAATAGCGGTCGAAATGTTGGTGTTGTCACCACCCTAAAACGGCGTTGCATGTAGGCTCCCTACGCTGTCAGAGTACGCAGCGCCCTCTAACTCCTTTTACGATAGCCTAACCTAACCTATCGTGGGCGACACGCAAAGGCAATAATCCTCTCGACGTGACATCAGAGCGTCGCCGGCGGCGTTACAGCCAATGACGTTCAACCGCGGTTGCTAAGAAAATATGCACTGCCGGCATACGTGAGTGTGACGTATCAAAATTCAGTGCGTAAACTTGCTCGCACCTGGGCCGTTTTGGCCCAGTAACACTTCTCATACTTGTCAAGTTCAGTCTTTGGCTGAACTTAGCTTAGACTTTTCATCCTAGCTTCCCGTGACGTCACGGATTTTGACAGCGTGTGCTCGGGTTAACATTTACTTATAGTTACTTAGTTATAGTAAATTATATAGTTAATATCTTCGGTGATGAATTAAGGACCGCATTGCAATCTAAAAGGGTGAAAAACTCCACATAGCAGCTTTTGACATCCTTTTCGGTATGAGAATGTTGCAACTACAAGAAAAATACTGGGCCTCTTCGATTATCCGTCTCTGACAGTCCCGGACTGTCCGAGAAGCTGCACACGCAATGCTCATTGACTGAAAGCACTGCTGCGGGCAGTCCGGGACTGCCAGGGACGGATAATCGAAGAGGCCCTTTGAAGTTCGTAACGTCACATGCACTAGCTGTGGGTTTTCAACACGAAAAGGGCTGGAAGCTTGAGCTTAATTTATCTGGTAAAAATAAACGTATTCTTCCAGCCAAATTTTAATGGCAATAATGTTTTGGCACAATAATTTACCAGTCGGAACTGATTTTAGTGTGTGCTCGCTCGTGTCCCTTGGAACAAGCACGTTTAACCACCGCGATAGCTGAATGGCTGCGGCGTTCTTCTGCCGAACACGAGGTGGCGGGTTCTGTGGCGTCTCGCATAGCTACAGCGTTGTTGTAGAGCGCAGCTCTAGGCGCCCGTTCCTACGTTGAGCGTCGGCGTAACTGAACGATCGAGCACAGCGAAGGATGAAAGAGCGAATGCGGAGCGCAGCGGGGGATGAAAGACGGCGATAGCGAAGAGAGCGCTAGAAGGAAAGCGGAGGAAGCCATTTTGAAGCACCACCAGATGGCGCTCACGTCCGCGGCAGTGGCGGCGCCGGCCGTGAGGGAAAAAAAAGAAGCAGAAAGCTCGCCTTCGAGCGCCGCGCGTCGCGGCTCTGCCAGTCGCAGGTGCGGTGATGCCTCAGTATAGCGCGAAATGAAAACACGTATAGAGCTGCGCTCAAATTTCGCATTAGGGAGTATCGTAACCGTCGGTGAATATTTTTTTGGACTTTCAAAGCACTCGAATCGACAAGCACCGGTCGTGCTGGTGAGAACAGGTGGACACGAGACTCACGGGCGTAGTGCGAGCAGGCCTCGGTGTCGTTGACGAGGTCCTCGGGCCGGATGTCGAGGAAGTGCTTCTCGTGCAGCACGCAGTGCTTGGTGCCCGGGCAGTACTCGAACCCGCGACATCGGACGAGCTTGTCGTGCTTGCACAGCTGCGCGCACTGGTTCTCGTCGGGCACGTTGTCCTTGGACAGGGCTCCGCCCACGCGACTCACGGTGCCCGGGAACTTCTCGTACATGTTGATGTAGGAGCCTGTTTGTGGTAGGATGAGAGCTCTTTTACTACGGGAGCGAACACCACGAGGGCGCAATGGGAGGCACTGCTGTCCAGCTCGGCCCTCGACGACCAGCTCAAGCTGATCCAGAGAGCAGAGAAGATGGCAAGAGCCAGCGGAGCCCTGGACTAGGGGCCCCGACCATTAGCGATGCCCCATTGGGGCAAGACAAAACTATCTTTGGATTAAAGTTTATCTATCTATCTATCTATCTATCTATCTATCTATCTATCTATCTATCTATCTATCTATCTATTTTACTACGGGCACTTAAAAGCCAACTGCAACGAATTTCGACTTTGGCTCAATTGATTATAGATGATTATAGTTTGATTATAGATTATAGACACACACACTACCGAAGCAATCGTGGTAAATCTCGGGGTTGGTAACTGTTTAATTTTCTTATTAGCGGGAGTCTTTATTAAAGGACCTTTAGAGGCCTACTGCAACGAAATTTCACTTTGTCTGAATTGGTTATAATAGAGTAGCATATGTAGTACTGAAGAAATCTTGGCAAAGCTACAGGGATAATTGCCTAACTTTCTCATTAGCAGCCTTTAAATAGCACCTGAGTAGGTGGCGCGTGCACATGGTGCATGGTTAGCGGATATAAATTTAAAGCTCGCGTGGATTTGTTATAGTGTGTACTAGAAGTTCGCAAAAGTCCTTCCTATTCACAAATTTGTAATATGTTTCACAGTGGTGTATAATATATCGATTTTGCCCGCCTTAGATGTATTATTAAATGCAGTTCGCAGAATTGTGATATCCTTTTTCATTGCTTAGTCGTAAACTTCATAGTTTCGTTTTTCTAAATATTGCAATTTTCAAGAATTTTTATGAAAAAAAATAGAGGGCTCAAATAAAAAAAAAATATCCGCTTCCCTTACTTACTAGATTTTAACTTTCTTCTTTTAAATGTAACAAACCTCGTCAAGTTCGGCGTAGTGGTTGCCGAGAAAAATGACCTATCCTTTCCCATGTACAGTCAACCACAAATTTTGCGAAACGCGAGATTTGAGAAAAAAAAAGCTAAATATCTGCGCAGCCTTACAACGCAGCCTATAGCATTCGCATTTACAGCCTCTACCAGTATATGTGAACAACATTTTGATGTTCGGTTTTACCGACTACTGTTACAGGCTGCTCGGAAATTGGACGTTTTCTGAGATCCCGTGGTCCGTAAACTTTTTTTGGTTGACGCTATTTAGTTAAGAAGCCCCGAGCTGAAGCTTTCTCTTAAAGACATGTCAGGGGTTATCTTACTGCGTGAAACCTTTCTTTTTGAAAACTTAGCATGTCTTGATGTAAAACTATTGAAGGTGCAATGACACACGTATACCTCCGGCGTATTTTTTTTTCTTTCGTTTTTTTTTTCGACCTTCCGAATTTCGGGAATTCGCCTGTAGAGCCTGGGCAGCGCCTCCTCTATTTTTTAAATGCCAGTGCAATCGCTCGTTCCGCAATGGGAGCCGTTGGTCCGCCTTAGTTCAGTGAGTTGCCGCGATGTGACGCTACCCAGAGGATACGACTGATTGCGTCTCGCGTGCGTCTGTCAGGATTACTTCCTCCGACTTCCATCGTGAGGCGCCACCCAGAGGGTACTCTTCCCCACGACCGTAAAGCAGGCGCGAACGCTAGCCGACGGGGAAGAGTAGGAAAGGACAATCGGAGAGGGTGGTGAACCGTTGGATCGGCCGCATCTGGCTGGCATTGAAAAAAAAAAATAGAGGAGGCGCTGGTTTGGGCGGACCCAGATTCGAATAACTAGGGTATGGTCTATGGTCTCTGATGATGAAGTTAGGAAATTTGCAGGCGCAAGTTGGAATCGGCTATAGCGCAAGACAGGAGTAACTGAAGCTCGCAGGGAGAGGCCTTCGTCATGCAGTGGTCATAAAAATAGGCTGATGATGATGGTCTACTTAAGGTCCCCTATGTAGACCACTTACGTGCGTAGACGTCGCATCGCGTGTCGGTGGCCAGGCTCTTCTTGGCGGCCGCCTCGTCGTCGCGGATGTAGACGGACGACAGCCGGCAGTCCTTGGTGGCGGCGCAGTACGAAAAGGAGGTGCACTCGATGCCGGTCTCGGTGATGCAGTTGCGGTAGCACTGCTGCACCGAGGTGATCTCCGAGCTGCCGTCCAGCATGACCGCCTTCGTGGTCGTGTCCACGTCCATGGACAGCACCTTTTCCGGGAACGCCACGTCGTACAAGCCGCCCGCGTGGTTCGCTGCGCGCGGGTAACGGTTTGGACGTTAGAAAGGTGAACGTGCATCGATCGGGGACGTACGCGGGGGTGGCAGCTTGCTATATGCCACCATCTCATCAACTGCGTTCTGTGCGGCAAAAGCTATGTTTCACGTCGGTCGCGAACCAGAAAACCAAACCAGAAACGAGGTTACTCCACTGATGATGTATTGGCATCCCCTTTGAAACGGGGCGGTGACAAATAGTCACCTAGCCTGCTTGAGTTACTCAGGTA
>NC_051163.1:32054983-32110505 GCF_013339745.2 Dermacentor silvarum | reverse complement strand
CGGCCGCGACAGAGTTCGTGATAGCGCTTAGCGTTGCTTGTCTTGATGTGAAACATCGCTTGAAACCATAAGAAGAACTGGGAGTTAGACGTCTGAAAGATTGCGTAGTTTGAGGAAGCAGCAGGATGTGTCTTAAGGGGAGCGTAGTTGATTGATTGATTGATTGACGCTCAGAAGCAACATGGAGGTAATGAATGACTCAGAGGTGCGGAGCTAGAGTAATTTAGACCACCCTTAACTTTACTTATAGGTTATAGGTTTACTTATAGGGAAGGTTAGGATTGATGATCAAACGGCGAATATCTCAGTGACCATCGATTTGCAGATTACATTGTCCTATTCAACAACAGTGGGGACGAATTACAGCAAATGATTGAGGACCTTAATCGAGAAAGTGGGGTTGAAGATTAATATGCAGAAGACACACATGTTAAAAAGGCAAGGGAACATGAATGCAGGATCGCCAGTCAGTCTCTAGCGTCCTGTAAGGAGTACATTTATCTAGGGTCAATTAGTCGCATGGGACCTGATCATGAGAACGAAATTTACAGAAGAATAAAATTGGGTTGGAGCGCATACGGCAGCATTGCCAATCCTGACTGGGAGCTACCACTTGTCGTTGAAAAGAAAAGTGTACAATCATTGCATTCTACCGGTGCTAACATATGGGGCAGAAACTTGGAGGTTAACAATGAAGCTCGGGAACAAGTTAAGGACCGCACAATAAGTGATGGAACGAAAAATCTTAGGACTAACGTTAAGAGACAGGAAGAGAGCGGTGTGGATCAGAGAACAAACGGGGATAGCCGATATTCTAGTTGACATTAAGTGGAAAAAAAGGGAGCTGGGCCGGCCATGTAATGCGTAGGATGGATAACCGATGGACCATGAGAGTTACAGAATGGATACCAAGAGAAGGGAAGCGCAGTCGAGGACGGCAGAAAACCAGGTGGGATGATGAAGTTAGGAAATTTGCAGGTGCAAGTTGGAATCAGCTAGCGCAAGACAGGGGTAATTGGAGATCGCAGGGAGAGGCCTTCGTCCTGCAGTGCACATAAATATAGGATGATGATGATAGGTTATCTCCCCGCGGGTATCGGCTGGCTATCGAACCCGCTACCTTGTAATCAGCAGCAGAAGATCGTATACTGCACAGTAACTGCGGCGGCTGACGCAAAATTGACAACGCACGCAAAAACGGAAAGGAAACATCATTTTCTCTTTTTTTTTTTTTTCGAAAATGGGTGCGGGCGCTGCAAGGTTAATGAGAGCAGCGGTCCATTTTGGCTGGGGCTGCACATTTAAACGAAGCCGTGAGCGCCCCGCGTCGTCCCATCTGGCGTGACATAACTATGGCTTATAGCCCAGAGGCCAATGACCGGCTTCGTCGAACGTTGACCCACACAGTATAGAGGTTCAGCTGAGCTCTCTTGTGCGTTCAGTGGCAAAAGCCTCCGTCAGCGTCGACGCTAACTGTATTACGTGCGTAATGCAGATCGGCAACGATATCGTATAAACACGCCACCGTTCGCTGGTTAGGTGCCGGCACGCTCAATAGAAGCAATGGCAGTTAAGCCTCTTTTAAAGCACTGATCATGAAAAAAAAAGCACAATACAGACGTTTTTATTTATTTATTAGTTTATTAGTTTATTTATGTATTTATATTAATTTATTCATTCCGTGATATTATCAGGGTGGTAAACAACGTTATTGCTAAACAATGGCAAATACATAGACATACAATAAATACAGGTCATCATACAAGCAAGGGTATCGCAAATGCAATATGTGGTAGGTGCAAGATGCGAGGCATGTGGGTACACTTGACTGGAGCTAATAAGTTCACGCTCTAATTTGGGGAAGAAATGACAGTGAGGTTTATGCGGGTACAAATCAACATTCAGATAGTAAGCGCGAACTCCGATTGTAAGCAAAACAATGGCAATGAGGTCGCTGATACTATTGTGTATTGCATCATAAAAAATGATTTTGCGCTTAGCGCTGCTCAAATTCCGCAGCGAGGTGACATTCTGTGTGGTCGGGATCGCCCGATATAGCTCTTATCTCTCGCTGCCGAAGCGAATGAAACGGCTTAGAGGTCAGCAGTGCGTAGTCGAGCCTGGCCGGTGCGCGATGTAAACAAAAGAACCGACGGAGGACTGAAGAGTAGGAGGGAGTATTGCCGGAAATGTATCTATATACCGGCCAGCTCGTCTAGCTCTTTTCCTGTGCGCATCTCCCGTTGCTTTCCGCTGGTCTTTTTCCATTGCTCGAAAACAGCCGGCGAGCTCCACTGCCATGTGATGCTGAGTCTGCAGCACAGAGATCGAGATGGTGGAAGGGGGCGAGAGAGTGAGGGGGGAGGGGGAGGGGGGGATGGCATATACGAGCTGGACGGATCGAGGGATGGACATGGACGGACGGCGCACAGAGACGGAATGTATACAGGGTCGTTTGCAGTTCGATAAAGTAGGCCATTAATAGCATACCTGCGAACTCTCCCGAGTCTTCCGTAACGCTTACGAATTTGGGCTCATCTTACGATTTTACGAAAGTTGCGTCACATTTTCACGAGAAGTTGCGCGGGTGAAAATTTTTCGCCTTCCCGGCCTCCGAAGATGTTTTTCGCAAATGTTCAGATGGTCAAAGGACAGCAAGAGGATATATACTTTCTTCGCGCGCTGGTTTGGTGGGACAAGTTTCTGCGCCAGCTAAAATTGGAAACATCAGAGTTGCCGCGAAAGTCACTGTTTGCTGAAAAACAGCGCGTGCTCCTCCTTGTCAGTTTAAATGTTGTACACAGTGTGTTGCGGTGTGTGCGGTGCATCTGAAGGTAAATCATAGTTATAAAATACGCTTGCCTCCAAAGAAAAATTCATGTGGCGATTTAGCGTTTCATTACGTCGCGCGAGTTCGTCCCGGATTCATGATTCCAACCGCGTTCAACGCATTGCCAAGTGTTGTTCAGCAGGAGCCCATTCGTCACACGTCTTGCTTAATGGAGGAGCGAAGTGCAACTGTCGGTTGTTCGGAGCATACTACCATCACTTGCACTATATATATATATATATATATATATATATATATATATATATATATATATATATACCGGGTGTTTCAGCGAACACTTTTTTCAATTTTTTTTTTCTTCTTTTTATTGTCTGCGACAGATAGCACGATTCTAGTACATGATCAGGTCTACTGGAAGAGGCGGACATTACTTGCAAAAAAAAAATCAACTGCATAATCGATTATTGAGCATTCACAAATTAAGTTTCTAATTAATTACATTATGTTGAAAAATTTTTTGATAGTGTTCGCCGAAACACCATATATGTATACGAGTATACATTCAAATACACACATGCCATCAATCAATGCCATCAATCAGGTAATCGAGAAATCTGCGGAGTACAATCAACCTCTCTATATGGCTTTCATAGATTATGAAAAGGCATTCGATTCAGTAGAGATATCAGCAGTCATAGAGGCATTGCGTAATCAAGGAGTGGAGGAGGCATACGTGAATATCTTGGCAAATATCTACAAGGATTCCACAGCTACCTTGGTTCTCCACAAGAAAAGTAGAAAGATACCTATCAAGAAAGGGGTCAGGCAAGGAGACACAATCTCTCCAATGCTATTCACTGAATGCTTAGAAGAAGTATTCAAGCTCTTAGACTGGGAAGAATTAGGAGTGAGGATCGATGGCGAATATCTCAACAACCTTCGGTTTGCAGATGACATTGTCCTATTGAGCAACAATGGAGAGGAATTACAACAAATGATTGAGGACCTTCATCGAGAAAGTGCAAGAATTGGGTTGAAGATGAATATGCAGAAGACAAAGATAATGTTCAATAGCCTGGCAAGCGAACAAGAATTCAGAATCGCCAGTCAGCCTCTAGAATCTGTAAAGGAATATGTTTATCTAGGTCAATTACTCACAGGGGACCCTGATCATGAGAAAGAAATTTACAGAAGAATAAAATTAGGTTGGAGTGCATACGGCAGGCATTGCCAAATCCTGACTGGGAGCTTACCACTGTCGTTGAAAAGAAAAGTGTACAATCATTGCATTCTACCGGTGCTAACATACGGGGCAGAAACTTGGAGGTTAACAAAGAAGCTCGAGAACAAGTTAAGGACCGCACAAAGAGCAATGGAACGAAAAATCTTAGGAGTAACGTTAAGAGACAGGAAGAGAGCGGTGTGGATCAGAGAACAAACGGGGGTAGACGATATTCTAGTTGACATTAAGCGGAAGAAATGGAGCTGGGCAGGCCATGTAATGCGTAGGATGGTTAACCGGTGCACCATTAGGGTTACAGAATGGATACCAAGAGAAGGGAAGCGCAGTCGAGGACGGCAGAAAGTCAGGTGGGATGATGAGGTTAGGAAATTCGCAGGCGCAAGTTGGAATACGCTAGCGCAAGACAGGGGTAATTGGAGATCGCAGGGAGAGGCCTTCGTCCTGCAGTGGACATAAATATAGGCTGATGATGATGATGATGACACACATACACGCTCTTCCAAGCTCTTCCTTATTCCCCTCTCTGCTTCTACCACGTGACCGGCTTCGCACACTTCACAGGCATAAACTTTTTTTTTTCTTTCCGCTTTGATGGTCCTAATGCTAACGCATTAAAAAGTGCGCGCTCAGGGACAAACTAACAAGAAAGAATGGAGGGGTACGGATGGACGGCGGACATATATAAACAGTATTGATGGATGCACAGACATGGACGGACGGACGCATAGACGGATGGCAGACGCAGACTTAGACCGAGATGAACAGAGACAGACGAACACGGAGGTGAACGGGACAGTCACTTAGTACAACATCCACGCGGGACTCCTGTACGAACCCTCCCTGGCCCAAATAGCCGGGTTCTGGGACGGTCGACTTGCGGGCTCTCCGGCGCTGCAGTTCTTAACGACCGTTGGTAATTGACACCGTTGTGTGTCACGACCGTTGACCGTTGTGACGACCGATGTGTGTCGCGTCTTCCTTCGTCCTTGTCTTTTCACGCGCTATAAGCCTCACGATGTAATTGACGAGAACGTTGATTGCGGCTTTCAGTTCTCCTTTCTTCTTTGTTTGAGGTTATTGTTCTCTCGCTCCGCGACCTTCTCTCTCTCCTCTTCCTTTGATCACCCTCTCTCTCGTACACATGGGGGATGGGACGAGCCGTCGCGGAGAAGCGAGCGACGAAACGCGCGCTATATAGCTCGCGGTGTTTCCGTTACGCGCTGGTCACGCGTGTCGCTGACCAAAGCCGTGTGCGCGCATACTTTATACTACACCCCGATATACGCGGCGCGAAACAGTACACCCGTAGGCGACCGTGTGTCTACAGAGCGCGTGTATATTTGCTCGCGGAAATCGTGCGATATGCGCGGCGCGCGATCCTCCCCAGGAATGCCCGGCGGAAGTCGCGGGCATCGTGTGCGAGGAATGCTCGAGGATTCTGCGTAACTATGGCAACCGGTCGCGGCTCCGCAGCCAGCGCCGCCACGTCTCGGCGCTCACTTGTTTGTTGTTGTTAAAACGTTTATTAATATAACCGTAAAAAAAAAAAAAAGGTTCCGCCCCCAGGAAGTGAATCCATCGGGGCGGGGGGTAATAATAAAGGTCAGTTCTATATTATCGACCATTTTTCGACCAGTCTTGTAGAAATATCGCGCGTCTCACTGGCCGCCCGGATGTGTTCAGCGGAAGGAATCTATGATACGATTCTGCATAATACGTTCGCGGGATAATACGTTTCCCCCCTATATACCGATTATTTTTCTTATATGCGATTATGTTCGGATAATACGATTTTCGGCTCATACGTTTTATTTTCCGGTTCTCGTGAAGATCGTATCCACGATCGAGATTCCACTGTATATGTAATTACTGTGGAGTGTCTCGTTGCTTAGCACGAGGTCGAATTAAGGTTCGATTCCCTGTCGCGGCGGCCGCCGCATTCCTGTGGTGGCTGGGGTCAAAACTTATCCCGAGTCCTCCACTCTTGTAATCCGAGTGTTGCTTTGAGGCTTTAAAGAAAACCCAGCGAATAAAGCGCGCTTCCGCGTCTCGATGGGCGCCTGGGTGTGTATAGTTCCGTTCACTATTAAGAAGTATATTGTTTTTCGAGTGTAGGCCGCCGCGTCCCAAGGGATCCCGGCCGACGGTTGGGGAGGATGAGTGTGGGTTTAGGCTGAAGCCTCTACCCCGTCATCTATTTGACGGGTGCAAGCAAAGTCACTTCTCTCTCTCTCTCTCTCTCGAGTGTAGGAACTTGTACGAGTAACAATACGTGCGTTCAACAAGTAATGTTGAGCATATAGTTCGTAAAGAGATATCACGCCTTCTACACTCGCATACATCTACGCGACACTGAACTCATAGACACGTGGTATACTTAGATTTAGGTGCACGTTAACGAACCCCCAGGGGGTCCAAATTATTCAGGAGTCCCCCACTACGGCGTGCCTCATAATCAGATCGCGGTTTCGGCACGTAAACCCCCGCAGTTAATTAAATTAATGGACACGCGGTAGCGGACTCCTGATCAGCGAAAGAGGCGCACAGGCGCAGAATCGCCGGCCTGCATCGCCATCACCGCCGCCTGTATATAGTAAACGCTTTAGGTCAGCAAAAACCAACATGCGTTGGCTTCGAGCTTCCGTGTACGTACGCCTTCCCGATTTACTGGGTCCTCCCCGGAACACGGTATAGTGGTATTAGATACTTTGTGGGCGTTCTGCGCGTGTTTTCTTTAAACGAGCATGTTTCTGCAGCCTTCCGTTATACTCTGCATGGACGGAATGTGATCGCAGCAAACACAGGATGCGAGCTGCTGCTGATAAGGGTAGGGGGCACGTGGTAGCGGAGCTGCCGCGTTGTTTTTGCTAAGCTCAGCAGCTGCTGGCTCGGTCGCCTTCCGACCGGATGCGCACGAACCTGCGTATCTAACGCAACGGCCGCAGCGCTGTATAGGTCTCCGAACATCCAGACGCGCATGTATAGCGAGGAATAGAGTTTTAGCAGGTCCGTGTATAATGTACACGGAACGTTAACTTCACGGAATATACTGGGTTACTGGGCATATACATTTGTTATTGTGAGGCATAAATGAATAAAAATGAAAGCCTAGTCGAACCCGGATGTACCGAACCCACATATCACGAATTATTGTGTATAACAAACGGCAGTAGAAATCCCTTTGAAAATTTTAACAGCGGAGCTATAGAGGCTCTATAGCGGAGCTGTTCTTAGGCGAGCGTGCGCCGTCGACGACGGCGCCGTCACGCAGGAGCAGAGCCGGAGAGGTCACGTGACCCGCTCGCCGGGAGGAGAGGAGCCGACCAATCGGAGCGCGCGCCGGTGAGGAGGAGGAGATGCGCCGGGGTATAGACCTTTTCACAAACCGACGTTTGAGCAGCGCCATTTGCCGACGCGGGCGACGTCTAGCGTCAGAACATGTTATGCCACCATTTTGGACTGTGCGCCTTGCGAGAGCAGGCCGGCCGCACTTCGGTTGTGTGATCTTCGCCGCGCATTATTTCGATTGTTTATTCCGTTTCGCTTGTCTTGTGCGGCTTGACTTGTAACATGTTTCACGTGCTCGCGTGAGCGCTCAGTGTGGTGTGCCATGGCAACAGCAAGCCCAGCCAGTGGATGTGGTGTTTCGTCGTCGGTAGCGGCGGCAGCCGCGTCTGCTTCGTCGAGACCTGGCGTGCTAATCAGCGGTATATTTCATTGTCATTTCTGGACACATGTGACCGTATCGTCGATTGAATCTGATCACCATTAGGTTTCGCGGTTGAGGGTTGCCTCATTTAGCGAAAGCAGGCGCGTACGTAGCTGTCGGGCAATGCTTAGAACCAGGCGCCGGCGGCCCGACGACGCGTGTCAGTGGTTGGTAGATATGCGGTGGTTACTCCTTACGCTTCCGACGCAACTGAACAGCTCAATCATGCAAAATTTATTGGATCTGGTGCAGTGCAGCGTGCTTATAATCAAATGTCAAAGCATAAGCGTGGCGATCGAGCAGCGCGGTACCTGCAGCGAACCGACGCGCGACAGTGATCACAGATGCCAGCGCAACTGATACAGCCCAGGTGCTAGATTTTTATTTTTAGTATTTAGTAGTTATTTATTTATACATACTGTCAATCCCAATAGGGATTATAACATGACTTGTTATAAAGATATATTTGTTTACCTATTTTTTACGTTTGTTTACCTGGAATGGCTTTTCTTTCGAATGTCTGAATTTGGAACAAGCTTCGCTCACGGTGAACCTTAACGTAGATCGTGCGCGAAGTTTGTATTGAAGATATCGCGTACGGAAAGAATTGTTCATGTGCGCTATCTCTGAAGCGAAATAAGCCAATAATATTGCAGTGTTAGGGCCATCTCTGCTCTTTCTCTAGTTTCTGTGCAATGTTCATAATAAAGTAATGTCGAGTCTTGACAATTGTCGAATAAATACATATGCGTATGACCGCAAACCACTACTGACCGTGAGTGAAAAGCGCTTAGTGGTCAGCGAAGCGGTCACTGCACGCACGTAAGTATTTCACTTGATCGACTGTGCGAATAATTTATTTTTTTCGTTGCTGTTATTCTTGAAAGTATGATGCTATTGTCCGCGCGTACCCATGCGAATACCATTTTTTACGTTCTAACTTGCGCGGGCTCATTTAGCGCGTTTCTACGCCATGCACAGTTAGCGCATTACGGTTCCCGAACTCTCGCACTGGCGCTAGGCCGCGCTGATGAGGTTGACACGTTCGTTTTTGCATTCTCTTGCTGCCCAAGCACATAGACAACGCTCAAAGATGGGTTAGCTCGATGCAGCACCACACTGTTGAAGTTATTAATTTATGGGCAGGGCCGCGCAGGGTGCGTGTGAACGCAGAGACAATGTTTTGGTGGACACAGGGTCTGCATACATCTTCCATAGGACACGATTTTTCCAGATCGTTGCGAAGTGTATTTACCGACTAGTTCTCTCGCAGAGTGCTTCAATTTGTGTTATACCGGTGTCACACGGCCATTTTGATAGCGATCGAGACCGATCTGGATCAGAATGTTCGACCACAATTGGCTCCCTTCGGCAGATTGAGCAAAGAAGCCAATCGCGACCAAGAAATTCGACCCAGATCGGCCTCGATCACGATCAAAAGTGCGCCGTGTGGCCCCCGTATTACGCAGTGGAATGAAGTCGTGTTTGAAACAATAACAAATGTAGCCTCTGCCACTACACACGAGAAAATATTGCATCGAAGAGCTGACAATTCTCGCAACCTATTGGGAAATGTGCCGAAAAAGGTTTACCAAAATGCGTTATTTTACTGATGTGTGCATTGGTTCACATTAGACTGAAATGCCAAGTCCTCAGGTGATGCAGGAAACCGGCGAAACGTGAACATATCACATCGGCAGTGGTCTCGCGGAGTGTTGTGGACACACTTAGTCCCCAAAATCGTTATTTTCCGCTGGTTGTTTGTGCACCCATAAACTGCACAGTGCTGGCCTGTAGCCTTTTGATGAGTATATATGCCATTATTTACGAGCGTAATTCGTGACAAAAATAAACGGAAAGATCGAAGGAAAGCTACCACTCCGCAATGCAAGCGCAAGGCAAGCTCACAGTCCAGACCGAACAGGCAACACTGACACATACTCTCCACGCCAGACCGTCGGAAGCGCCCTCGTGAAAACGTCTATAGTAGCAGGTGTTTGCGCCGCGCGCTCATCGCACGATGGACGCCGCTCCATCGCTGTTAAAAAAAAAAAAAAAAAACATACGCGACAATCGCAGAAAAAGAACGACCACAGCTCCGCTGTTTCGACAGACTTCACTTCGCGGAAGTTGCTACATTTTTTGTATAAAAATTTTATTATATCGAATTACCTACATTTCGAACTTTATTCTGGACCCCTTCAGGTTTGATACATCCGGGTTGGACTGTAGTTGACAACACCGGAAGGACATCGTGCGACGTGTTGTCCGTCTACAACGCGTCGCGTTCTTCTACTGCTCTGTGCCGTGATGCGCTAATCGTGTTCGACCTGATCAACGCTTTTCATATTCGGCGACCCCTATACCGCTTGCGACCTCATCTTGCCGGGAGGCCATTTAGCGCCGAGACGTACCGAAACCGGTGCGCACTGGTTTATCTAAGGAGCGCGGTGCCGCTCCTTCCTCCCTTTCGATCCTTCGAGGTCGCCGGTTCGAATCCGGCAGTGGCGGCCGCATTTAGGTGGGGTTGAAATGCACACACACACAAAAAAACGCTCGTGTACTTGACTTGCATTCAGGTACAACCCCTGGTGGTCAAAATTAATCCGGACTTTCGCGACTATACGGCGTGCCTCATAGTCAGATCGGGGTTTTTGGCAAGTGAACCCGGGGATTTTCAGAATTTCCCGCTCCTTCGGTTTCTACGCAGCGTTATATGCGCAGCTCGGGGATTCCCCCTGTGATTCCGAGAGAGGCGGGTGCCATGTCACATGGCCCGCACAGCTGGTACATCTTATGCGCACGAACGGACGGAATGACAGGCAGGACATGCATGCCCCATTTCTCTATAGCTAATTTAACTGCACGCTGTTCATAAAAGGCACACTAAAGAGAAAACGAAAGTGAGCTGTATTACTAAATATCCCTTCTACATTATATATAATTTCTTTTATCCTGAAAAGCTGCTTGGTGAACAGAACAAAAAATAAAGAAAAAAAAGTAAATACAGAATAAGTGGTGACGCCACCTCGAAGGTCCCGCACCAGATCACTATGACGCCACAGATTTTGACGTCGTGCGCGCGCTCAGACCTAGTTTGTTCTTTGTCAGTAAAGATTGACTAGATATGTACATTGCCTTTTAATTAAAGCCGAAGGCTGAACTGCGCAAGTTTCGTGAACTTTCACTTAGCCGAAGCAGCCCAAATACGAAAAAAAAAAAAAAAATACTTTAAAATTCGTGACGTCACACTGACAAACCGGCGATGTGGTTTCGCCGCAAAATTCAGGAACCGGAATTTTTTACCTTGATTTTCTTTTCTAATAGCCAACCTCTTACCGCGCGCGCAGTCAACGAAATTGAAGTTTTCTTAAACAATATTTCGTCAATCTAAACTTTAGCAGTTCTTATTCGTCATCACCTACATTTATGTCCACTGCAGGACGAAGGCCTCTCTCCCTGCGATCGCCAATTACCACTGTCTTGCGCTAGTTCATTTCGCCTATAGCGCTTAAATTTCTTAACTTCATCGCACTACCTAGTTTTCTGCCGCACGTCCTCAAATGCGTTTCCCTTTCCTTGGCACCCATTCTGTGACTCTAGCGATCCACCAGGCATCCATCCTACGCATTACATGGCCTCCCCAGCTCCGTGCTTTCTTCCTTTTAATGTCCACTCAAATATCGGCCACCCTCCTTAGCTCTCTGATATCCACACCGCCCTCTTCCTATTACATCAACATTTTTCGTTCCATCGCTATTTGTTCTCGCGCTTCTTCGTTATCCTCCAAGTTTCTGCCCCATATACGTTAGCACTGGTAAAATGCAATGATTGTGCTGAACTATGGAGTTGGCGCGGCCTATAGTGTATAGTTGTATATGCCCTGTATATGCGACCACACACTGTCAGTTGCACTTCGTATACCTCGAAGAGCCAGGACGTGTGTCGAGCGAACCCCTGAACAACGCTTTCCAATGTGGTGAACGCGGTTTAAATCGTGGGTCCGTGACCTCAAAGAGATGCGACGTAATACCTACCGCATTTCTCTGGACCGCTAAATCGCCGCTGATTTTCTTCTTCTTCTTCTTACTGTCCCCTTAAGACTTGGTTGCAGGACGGGCGCTGTTGTGGGCTCGAGGCGCCCAGGCTCCGGCGGCGCAGACTTCTTCTTCTTCATTCCTGCGCCAACATCTCCTTTCCTTCCTCCCGCCACCACCGTCGCTCTCTGCCTTGACGGTTTCCTCAAATAACCGGTGGTTGCCAGCGCCCCCCTGTATCACTCAATCTCAGCCGTGCAGGGCGCGCCCCGCGCGCTAAGCGCGTTTCGAAAGGAAATGCGCGTTCCGGAGAATTAGCCCGACCGGAGACGCCCTTTGGGCGAAAAAAATTAGTGACGTCTTAACTGACGCAAGTGTATCGCGTCGCTCGCTTCATTCCTATATATACTGCGCGCCGAGAAATAGTCCCACTGTTTGGTCGCTGCCACGAACGAGGGCACTTGAGTTCGGTCCGTCGGGTGAAGTACATACATAAAGGTGCTTGTTGTTCGGATACAAAAGTATTGCGATCTTCTTATCATGTAAGGTGAAGTGGCGAGGTAATTGTTGCGAAAACGGTGGTTTACGATATCGAGCATCGATAAAGTTTCGGCGCTCGAGGTGTTTGGATTATCTGCCTTCCCCCGCTTTGTTGTACGGATGACATTGGCTAAACGTCCGTACGAGATGTCGCGGCTGCAAGGTGACACGATATTCCTAGGTTCACGCAGATACTTTCCTTTCTTCCGCGTCGAGAAATAATCCCTCGTTCCGGCTCTGCTCTTAACAGCGAACAATGCACAGTGCACGTGCATGACTGCTGGGAAACACGGCATTTGAGCGCTAACTGATTTTACCGTTCTTCTTTATTGTTTCTAAAAGCTAATAGACGAGGACGACGCTAAAACAGTCGTGAGATGCGGCGGATTGGTACAATGATTCAGCGTATGCCGATGCACGCTTTCCCACATTTGATTTGCACCAAGTCAACCAGCGCTTTTTCACGCGAACGATAGCCGACACTTTCAGCGCGCATGCGCAGTTAGGATGGCGGAGTGATACAGTGGGCCTCTTCGATTATCTGTTCCCGACAGTCCCGGACTGCCCGAGACGATGCTTTCAGCCAATGAGCGTTGCGTATGCAGTCTTTCGGACGGTCCGGGACTGTCAGAGACGGACAATCGAAGAGGCCCAGTGGCTCGATGCGCAAGTCCAGCCCTCCCTTGGTTGGGGACGCTGGGGACGCAGCTTCAGCAACGCTGCACGCAACTTCAAAAGCCTGGCCGCGGCCGCGTCTTCCGCTGAAGCCGGGCGTTCGGACCGGATCGCACGCGTAGTGATGGATGAAGCACAACGCTCGCGCTTGTGTTACTAGCGCCAGCTGCTATTGCTGCAGCCGCTGCTGCTATTTGCTGGCACTCAAACGAGTAGCGTTTTTATTTTTTCTACCGTTTTTTTCCCGTATTTTTTTCTTTTTCCTGGTCTCCCTCATTCAGCCGTCCGGACGAGGCTGCTAGGACAAGCTTGGAAGCTTTGTTTTTGTTTAGCTTCCTTTTCTTTCGTAATTTTCTTTCAGTTTTTCCCTGATGCTAAGTTTTCTTTTCCAGTACGTTTCCACTGACTCGCGAAGCGGGAAACGGCTTGGCTGGCGGCTTCGCTTGCTTACTCACCACCGCACCGGCTACTTTGTGCTATATATGTTCGTCCCCCCTTTGCGCCGGCGCCTCGTAAAATTGAATTTGGATGTTCTGGAGATCGTCTAGAAGAGGTCTCAAAAAGCACGCGGTCGCGTGCTTTGAGAACTTTGCATTATGGACAATCTATGCTATCTAGACAATTCTAAAGCTGCTGCTCGTAGACGCATTGTGCAGACAATCTATAATCTACGCAGATATAAGTCTGAGGACCCTCGCCATACCCAAACTATAGACCCTGACAGTCGCTACAATGTAGTCTATAAACATCTGCTGTAGACGATCTGTGCAGATGGTCAAAACATTGCATCGGTGATATTCTAGACAGTCTACAGACTCCTGCCATAGACAAACCATGGAGCCTGCTAGGGTCTGTACAATCGAGACTGTCTATAGACGCCTTATATAGACGTTATATGCAATACATATATAATCTAGACGCTCTACAGACTCCTGCCATATAGACAAACTACGGTACCTGATACAGTGATCTACATTATCTATATACATACCTGCTGTAGATAATCTGTAGGAAACTACAACATATCGATAATGTAGACATGGTTATGAAGATCCCGCCAGGTTAGTATAACTGTAGATCCTGCTAGAGACAGTGAGGTTTCCAGAACTCTTGTCTGGTGCCTACGTACCCCCCCCCCCTCTTTCTTATGCTCTCATCCTCATTTAATATTGATAGTGGATTCTACAATTTTTCGAAAAAGAAATCTAAAACATTGATGGCATAAAGTGAAAATTTGATTGATGCAGTTACAAGATTCCAACCTCTTTCAAATCCAACAAACCTCATCAAAATCGGTGCAGTGGTTGCCGAACAAAAGGACATTTCCGTTCCTATATACGTATTTAGATAGGGGAGCTCCCGAGCCTTAAAGCGTAACCGGAAAGGCGTCTGGCCGGAGGATGGGGAAACAGCTCATCGTCGCTTCGAAAGAGGGAAAGCCCATAACGCCGCGCGATTGTTTGTCAACACCGGCGGTTCAAACTTCCTTTTTTGTACTCTTTTTGTTCCACCACCTTCTCACGTCGCGCGTCGTTACCTACGCTAGCGTAACACGAAGCCCCAAGGTCGCGCGCTTTCACACCGAACCACATGCGTACTCGCGCCTTGTAGTTACGTCATTGTTCTCGGCAACAGGCGTAGAAGGGGCTGGGGGGGGTGTCAGGTACGTGATATCGCGTTGCGTTAAGCCCGTTTCGCAACGTACGTTCACCTCGCGAATTCCAGCGCAGCCGTCGTTGTAGCTCTGTAGCCTAACAACACTGCCCCGTGCTTGTTTTTTCTGGACACATATTTCGTGTTTTGCTTTTTGCTCGTGTTTTCTTTGCCATTAGGCGTGATCGGAAAAAAGACCCCCGACCTCTGTTTCGTCTGCTGTCTTGGTTGCTTTTCTTTTCTTTCCTTTCTTTCTTTTAGGTTTAGGTTTAGCTTGGAGCTTTCCGTCGCAGCCTTCTAGTGGCAGCTCATGTTCTCCTGTGGCCAGACGGGCTGGTGTGTGTGTGTATGTGTGTACTTGCCATGCCAAAACATGGCGGCGTAAATACGCATGGGAAAGAAAACCAGAGACACGGCGCGTATATAGTGTGCGCGCGTGATCACGTCATTTCAGGAGCAGACGACGACGTCGTATGCTGGCCTGGCCTGGCCATGGGAACAGACGGACAGTTGGGTTCCCAAGGCGCCTGCACGACGCATCGCGCATGCGCCAATCGGTGGACCTTGAAAACTTTAGTACAGGAGCTAGATGCGTGAAGTTCAGGTGACGGAAGGCGAAAGACTGCGGCTGCGCCGAAGAAAGTCGGTGGCGAGGAGGAGTCGCGTTTTGAGAAACTGCACTTGCATGGCCACCACTCGCAACGTTCTCCAAAGTTTCCGAGGCTCTTGCGAGCGACAGAGATGATGCAAGCGGGGCCGCGTTACTGCGCTCCAAAGATGAATAATGACGTACTATTTGGGGGTTTCTTGGCACGAAGGGCCACCAATTTTGCGAGAGCGCCAATATAAGTCAGTTATATTTACACCTGTAATACCTAAACGCAGTTCCACGTCAAGGAAAAATTAAAGCAAGTTGTTCACCTTTGTTTCTTGCCACGAAGAGCACGCTTGTCCAAGAAACAATGAAATGTTACTTGAGCTAGAACTTTTAGTGTGGCATTTAATTAGTATAGCGTTACGCTGGGAAATATTATACAATGGCTTTGCGAAGTGTAATATTGGATACGTGTAATGGATGCCTCGAAGAAGCAACGTACAGAAGCGTTAGCAAAGATTGATTGATTGATTGATTCAGTGATTGATTGATTGAGTCTGAAGTCCGAAAGAAACATTGAGCATTGCGACGCCGTGCCTTTCAGCGGTGCTAGCTGCCAACAGTGTGAACTTGCAAACACTACGACGTTCACAAAAGGTGCGAGTTCTAGCGGGGATAGTGCGGTACCTTTCCGCTTGCGCGCGTGCTACTTTTCTGCCTATCAGCGCTGACCGCAATTAGCGAGACCGTCGTTCCGCTTCTCGCAATGCCAAGCTTTCTTTTCGCACGGCTTTCTCAGCTAAAACGCCAGCGGTGACACGCAGTAACACCTCTCGCGCTATCTTTTTTTTTTTTTTTTTTTTTTTTTTTTTTTTTTTGCGCGAGTTCGCCTTCGCTTCACTTTGACGACCGCGTCTTGGACGCTGCTCTTTTCCCGATAAGAAGGCCTGCGACGCTTCTATATACGCGAGATACGGAAGAGGCTCTTTCGATTAGGACAGCCGCTATCTCGAGTGCACTCCGTCTAAAGTTGCGTCGAGTCGTAAAAGCTATGCCCGAGATAAGCTTGGCCGGCCTGTGTCGACCCCGGCCTCGACGCTTCTTTACCCTTTGTGTTCCTGGCAGGGGCACTTCCCCGCATCTTTTTTGTGCGGCGTCTGTTGGTTTTGCGTCTATAGACCAGTTTGGGAGCGTATGCTCGTGCGACCCCTATAGTGCATTACAATGGAAGTTGCCTTGGGTGTCAATATATTGGAGGCGACTGCGTAAACTATTCATTACCGGATGGGTAGTTGGATGCGCGCGGGAACTGTATATATAATTGCTTTATAAGGCGTTTTCTTGACCTCAAATTTCGTTGAAAATCGATACTTAATTTGATATACCATATGTGTCCCACGTAATTTCTTGCCAAAGTTTAAAAACATGGGAGTCCCAAGTAGCTGGACGGAACCAAGGTACAGTTTTTTTTGCCGTCGCTTGGAGGCAGTCACTTGATTATTCCTTTAAGTTCGCCTAATTGCATAATTAGTGTTAAAAAATCAACTTCGCAAATATTATGTGCATAGCATGAGTGTGAATGAGAAAATTGTAGACGAGCCGTTTTGAGGACGGTCTACAATTTTTTAAAATAATTGGGAGCTTTTTTTAATTGTAGGCGTCGTATCTTATTTATTTATTTAAATGGAGGAGGAGTGCCCTCATTGGCTGACAGCCTGCGCTAAATTAATACGTCAAGCATCACGATTGACCGGCATTTGCTCTTACGAAGAGCGTAGTTAACTTTTTGTGTGTGTGTGAGATAAGGACTGTGGCCGTTCATGTTCCTCGTAGGTTGTATCCCGTGTGGCATTTCCGCGTCCGGTTGCAGTTGCATAAATCTCACGTCCTTGTTATATCTGCGTCTGCGTGTGGGCATCGTATCAATGTGTATGCCTTCGATGATATATCACGCCTTCTCAATGTCTGCGGTTGTCTGGTGGTTATACGTGCACTGTATCACGTACGCTACGATATCTCCGCGCTATCTGGATTGCTGGTGTCGGGGAGGGGGGGGAGCTTTCATTTTGATCCGTAATTGCGCACTCTTTTACATTTTTTTTTTATTTTGCCCTTAGCTTTGCCGATAACGTGGCGTCGAAAAGGACGCCGCAAGCGCCTCATATACAAGGTGTCTTTATTTAGCTGCACCAAATTTTTAAAATGAGAAAAATGTAATTCTTGGTCTCGTTATGTTTACCATTCGAGTGTACGTATTGGCGGCCTCTAGATACAGAGCAATTTCCGCACTTACGTTCTTAATTAGCGAAGTTACACGAATTAACTTTCTAATTATCAACAATAGGTGGCTATAGTAAGTGAGTACTTTGGGGCCCGTCCTCGACACTACCTAGCCCAACGATCAAATTTTGAATAGCGGAGTTCATGTGGGAGCTACGCGAACAATTATTTCCCCTTGGCAGGCTGCTTGAAACTGAAACTGGCCGCAAAAAGAGCGTCTGTGTCGTCGATGTCGCCGCCCCCCAGCCTTTCGTCACGTCGCCGACGTCACCGCTGGTCCGGCCCAACGAGCAGCTTACGTTATCTCCTTGCTGTCTGCGGCGTTGGCCTAACGCTTCAATGCCGGGGGGGCCGCCAAATTTACTTCGTCATTCCGTCGGGCGCCAAGTTGCGCTGTAGCGCGAACCCCGCTCCTTGGGCTTTTAGATACTACAGGCGTGGCGTCATATCAGTCTTTAGCGTGGACGGGGAACGCCGCAGATAGCAAGGAGATAACGCAAGCTGCTCGCGGGCCGGACCGGCGGTGACGTCGGAGACGTGACGAAAGGCAGGGGGGCGGCGACATCGACGACAACGACGCTCTTTTTGCGGCCAGTTTCGGTTTCAAGGAGCCTGCCAGGGGGAACTAATTAGTCGCTTAGCTCTCACATGAACTCCGCTATTGAAAATTTGATCGTTGGGATAGGTAGTGTCGAGGACGGGCCCCAAAGTACTCATTTGCTGTAGTCACCTATTGTTGATAATCAGAAAGTTAATTAGCGTAACTTTGCTAATTACGCACCTAAGTGCGAAAATGACTCTGTATCTAGAGGCCGCCAATCGGTGCACTCGAATGGTAAAGATAACGTGAACAAGATATATATTTTTCTAATTTTAAAAATTTGGTGCAGCTAAAAAAAAAACCCTGTATAGATTCGACGTGACCACTCAAACAACTCCGTTCCATGGGTGCGCGACGTCACAGCCGTTGTACTGCCTTTCTCGCCGCGTAACTCGCGTTCTCTTTACGTCTACATCGCTCCGAGACTCGAAAGCAGCTCAAGGCCGTAACGCTTTTCAAGTCGATTCTTATTACTTGCTTGTGGGTTTTACGCAGGCGAAGAAAAAAAAAACAATCCTGGTTATGTATCCCGGATGGATGTCAGAAGCAGGATCTCGATGTACGTGGATAAAGATGACCATCTCCCCATGTTTCGTATGGTAGAAAAAAAAAACTTATTTTATTTGCAGAAACGTAGATATGAGAATGTAAAATCGTGTGGTAGGTTGGAATCTATGCGCTGCATCCTGGTGTTTTCGTGTCGTCTCGCGCGGTATTCGAAACGCACTTCACGGTTACGTTTCGTCGTCTGTGAACGACACAGCGGCCGATACGTCGAATGTTCTCGAAAGCTAGCGGCAAGAATAATAAAAAAAAACTAGGCCACTTCCATACACTCCCGCTGACACTCGCGCAGTGCAATACGCAGTGCAATACGCAGGGCAATACGCAGGGCAATATGCAGGGCAATGCGCAGGGCAGTACGCAGTAGCCATGAGGAGGGGCAGTGGGCTCTGACGTAGTGAGTGTGACGTAGCCAACGTCACCGGGCAAAGCGGACGCGTGCTCTTCGAAAACTACAGGCGAGTTGACGGTGCAGTCTCAGAAGAGACATATATATATGCCATCATGGGCTAAACGTGCCCGTACGAACGCATCATGGTAAGATAAGACGGAGCCATGCGTTTGCCCCGTCTTTTCTCTCCTTGCCAGTTCTTAATAGGGATGTGTCGCGAGGCATGTGGTAAAGAATATCAAATAGAATTGCGTCTGACTCTGCCAGTTGTGTTTCGTGCCGTCTCGGAGTCTCTCTGCCTGTGCAGTTGAGGTTACTGAACGCGATGGTCGAGGGTTCGTTTCCCGGTCCCGCGCGCTGTCCGCATACCGATGGGAACGGAATGCAGATACGCTACATAGTCTATACCGTCCTTTGGGGCTGCAAGTTGTAAGAGAAATCTCGGTGGTTGACATTAATCCGCAGCCCCTCCCCCCCTCCCCCCTCCCTCAATATATACGGCTTGCCTTATAATCGTATCGTGGTTTCGGTACGTAAAACCACGGATTTTTAATTTAGATTTTAAATTTAATTACCGTTCCGGTGGAACGAAAGCAGGCAAACGCGTTCTATAGGTGAAGTCCGCCTGTGTTCGTTTAGTACAACGCCACGGTCCCCTGCACTGTAAAATAATTTACACCCTTTACTGTGAAGGGTGTAGTCCTGTCTGTAACTCACAGCCTTTTTTGGGTGTAAGGGTGTAAGTTATAGACATATTTACACCCGTATTCACTTTTAAGGCTATATATTAATTTACAGTGGACGGCTTGCGTTATATTTCGTATACGGGTTCTACGCTGCGTCCGGTATCGCGATTCAGATAGCGGGCCAGAGGGCGATAGAGCGTGTCTCTTTTTTCTCACTTGTTACGCGCACTCTGTATCTCTATTGACCCGCTTTTCTTTACGGATAAGATAGCGCTTAGGAGCACTTCTTGTTGAGCTGGTTGGTGACGGCATACCTGTTAGAGAAGGGGGCGCGAATTAACACACGCGAAGGACACGGGATAAGATAACATGTCGCAGGACGCGTGTGGTATATATAAAACTGGGAAGGCCTCCAAGCCGCAGTATTCTTATGCTGCGAGCTACGAAAAGATATGAAACGTTTAGCGCTGCTCGAACCTAGCAGGAAACGATCTAAGTGTACACCTCCCCCCCTCCCGTATTCCAGAATGGCCTTTCACTCGACGCTGCACCTCGACTCGAGATAGTGGATGTCAGCGCCCCCTCTACAGGAATAGTCGCTGTGCTTCATTGGCCATGGCTTCCGATATCTGCGCGCGCCGGCACACCGGCCCGCGCAAATCTCTGAGGCCATGCATTGACACTTCGCGGCAATTGTTGAGAAGCGTAGTACCTCCTTCGGTCGAGGAGCGGCGCTGTACTGAACTAAGGGATGAAGACGGTAACATCTATGAAGGCGATGATGCGCTGCGGTACATCACAGACGTTATCAGGCATAACTTCGGTACGAGAAAAAGTGTAGTTCAGACAACAGATCCAGCAACAACAGAGAGGCTTGAGAGATCAAAATTCAGCATAGAAAGCTTCTATTGGAAAAAGGCAGCAGAAAATGTCCCTAACAACACGGCAGCAGGACCTGATGAAATCCCAATACAGCTAATCAAAAACCTCGGTCCAAAAAGCAAGGCACTGCTGACTAATGCCATAGAGCAAGTGATTAGAAGAAAGAATATTCCCGATGGATGGCGTGAAAGCAAGATGAATCTCATCTACAAAGGCAAAGGAGATAAGGATAAGACGAGCTCGTACAGGCCAGTTACAGTAACCTCGGTGATATATAGAATGGCAATGCAAGCCATAAAATTAGAACTGTCGAAGTGGGTGGAGGAAAACGGTGTATTGGGGGAACTACAGAATGGGTTCAGGCCAGGCAGACGCTTAGAAGACAATATGTTTGTACTAACTCAGTGCATAGAGATTTCAGTAGTTCAGAAAAGACCTTTATGGGTAGCATTTCTAGATATTAAATGAGCTTATGACAACGTAGACAGGGAATTGTTGTGGGATATTCTTCAATACGAAGGCATAGATGACGATTTCGTGGAGCTGCTGAGGGAGATATATCGAGACAACCAAGTACAAGTGGCATGGGAAGGCCGAAAAGGAAATGAAATGGTGGGAATTCACCAAGGATTGAAGCAAGGATGCCCTCTGTCACCATTGTTGTTCAAGCTTTACGTCAAGGGCATAGAAAGACGACTGGAAAACAGCGAATTAGGTTTTGATTTATCCTACATGCGTAATGGACAAATGGTGCAACAGGAGGTCCCTGGATTGATGTACGCAAACGACATTGTGCTACTAGCGGACAATAAAAAAGATTTACAGATACTTGCGAATATCTGTGGGAACGCAGCGACAAATCTAGGCCTTAAGTTTAGCACAGAGAAATCAGGGATTATGATCTTTAATGAGCACACGAGTAACTTCGTGGTGTCAATTCAACAGCAAGTAATACCCATAGTGAAGCAATATAAGTACCTCGGCGTACACATAAACGAAGGAAAGAATTACTCAAGCAACCACCAAGATAATCTGAAAATAAAGGGGAAGCGGAATGCAGCATTAATGAAACACAGAGCACTGTGGGGCCACAATAAGTATGAGGTGGTGCGTGGAATCTGGAAAGGAGTAATGGTGCCAGCGCTAACATTCGCAAATGCCATTATATGCTTAAAATCGGATATATTGGCGGGTTTAGAAGTTAACCAAAGATCAGTAGGCCGGTTGGCTTTGGGAGCACACGGTAATACGACAAATGAGGCAGTGCATGGAGACATGGGTTGGGCCTCTTTTGAAGTCAGAGAAGCACAAAGCAAAATTAGTTTTGAAGAAAGGCTCAGGAACATGGATGAAAATAAATGGGCGGCTAAAGTGCACAAGTATCTCTACATGAAAAGCGTGGACACAGAATGGAGGAAGAGGTCAAGGAAGTTGGCAACCAAGTACATGATAATCGAAACTGTAAATAGACAACCAGGGGTCATCAGAAAGAAAGTGAGAGAAATAGAGACCGTGAATTGGATGCAAAGAATGGAAACGAAAAGGACAATGGAGATTTACAAGAATGAGAAGAAAGAAATTAGAAAGGACAATCTGTACGATAACACAAAGGGCAGTGCCTTGCTATTTGAGGCTCGAGCCGGTTGCCTAAGGACGAAAACATATCGGAACAAATATTCGGAACTAGATGAGACATGTGTATGCTGCAGTAAAGATCCAGAGACCACTCAGCACATCCTAATGGAATGCGACGGGATCCACCCAGCGAGAACCGTAGGTAACGTGCAACTCCCAGAAGCGCTTGGGTTTAAAGTGGAAGGAAACATAAACAGATCAGCCGTAGAGATCAGCAAGAGACGATTAGAGTACTGGTGGGAAAAAAACAGGGAAAAGATGGATACGACCTGATCTCTTAAAATCATAGGCAGCGGTACAAGCTAAATTTTTGAAAAAGGTATACAAAAATGCGAGATAAAGAACATGTGTAGTATACCTGATTAAATCAAGCAGGCTAGGTGACTATTTGTCGCCACCCCGTTTCAAAGGGGATGCCAATAAATCATCATCATCATCATCATGGCGTGCAGGAAGAAGTGTTTCGGGTTGAGTATTGTTTCGAAATACAGGGGGGCAGATTTGCGCAAACGTATACTATCGACGTCAAATGAAACGCGAAGAGCGGAGCGCCTAACTCAAGGTATTATAGTGCGCGTCGTCCTGTCGTCGCCTTTGGCAGACGCGCGCTTCAGGTTTGACCGCACTATATTTCTTATCTATTTTTATTATATATTATTATATTTTACAACACCTTTATTGTTTATGTGTCTTCATTATATGAACACTCCAATACTCTCTACCATGTCTCTGTTTATGCGGAAACGTTTCAGTGCGAGTGTCGCAATTTACTCGTTTCATGTTCCATTGATCTTTCTCTTCTTCCTCCTCTTCTCTTTCCCGTTCCCCCTCTCTCTCTATCGTTATTTTTCGTTCATCGCCATCGCCGCCGCAAAACATCATCGCCCCGAAACCACCGACGTGGTTGATGCCGTTGCTGTCACCCTGTCGGAACGTGGTCATCATCATCGTTACCCCATGCGCACCGCTTCTCCCTTTCCCACCTCCGCTCCCGGCCGACGTCACAACGTGACGCAACACCCTGCCGTACGTCCCGTCATTCCTCTTTCCTGTTACCGTAATCCCCCTACCGTCCCTTCGGTTCCCGGCTGACGTCACAACGCGTCACGCAACACCCTGCTTCACTCTCCCTCATCCCTTCCGGTTATCGTCGCCTCGCCCCCTCCCCCTTGTCGCAGGCTTCGGGAAGCATCTCGCACTGTCTGCTTCTCTGTATCGCTAGAGACGTGAGTACGGCACGGTCGTAGCTCGTAGTACGTAGCTGTAGACTGTAGTCGTATAGCACCTACTGACACGATAGCACCATACTGACACGATATTTTTGAGTCGTCATTTTTCTTTTATTTGCAGGAAGATCCGGTACCTCTAAATCACAGATAAAAATAGTGACGAGCCTCAGAGCGCCGGAACTAATTCGAAAATATCGTGTCAGCACCCCTTTAACGCACATCCAATGCACGGTACAGAGGCGTTTTTGCATTTCGCCTGCGTAGAAATGTGGCCGCCGCGCCGGGGATTTGATCCCGCGACTTTGTGAGTAACATCGTAACACTAAGCAACCATGGCGGGTAGTGTGTGTGTGTGCATGTGCGTGCGCGCGCAAGTGAGATTTTCGTGGAATTCGCCTGCCGCGGATTCCTTGAAAATTAGTTTTAGCGTGTCCGGGCATTTCGGTAAACGCAGGCGGACTGGGCGTTTTACCGGATAAGCGGAGGCGCAGACGAGAATGTCCTGCACGGTGCAGCCACCTGGTGACGCGGAGCTCAGGCAAACACAGAGCTAATATTGCAGTAACCAAGGGCAGTCTACTTCGCTGTTGGTGTAAATCTCATCTCATCTGACTCTGTGTTTGCCTGCATGCTGGTTGCCTATACCAGATTTCGCATAGACCCGTGAACTTCTGTGGGGTTTTATTTAAACACCCTGACACGCAAGAGCTGGCGAGCTGTGCTGTCAAGATTGCGCATCTGAAAGCGCGGGTGTCTCGGTGCCCTCTGCTTCCTCTCGCGGGACAACTAGGGAGGATAACGAATTGTCGCGTAAATTGCTATACATTTGCTGGCCGACATAATGTAACGAGTCTATATATTGCGATGCTTATTCATTTCCCCACTTCAACAGTGTTCCCGAGCGCTGATCCGCCCACGTTATCGCTCCGATCGGCTGGCAGTGAATGGTGAGTGATAAGAAAGAGACGGAATCGAGCGAAAGGAATCGCTACGTCATACCAGTTTCCGGGGACGTATTATGTCACGATTCCTTTACTTTTCCATTTTGCCATACGTCATTGGCTGGCACGATGCCGAACCTTTGTTATCGTCAGTATATCGGTCCCTCTCTGCGACGGGCGATAAGAAATGAACGGAGTCTCTGCATAATCCCTGCATAATGCGGCGTCTAGTTTCGTCACGGTCGCTACGCAGCGGCGTCGACGGCACACTTGAGGCTTGTTGTCCGCGCGCCGGATCGCGCCACGTCTAAGACAACGTGTCGGGTGTTTTCCGTCGCCGGGGTTGGGTAAATTACGTAAGCTGCGAGTCACCCGAGTATACGTCAAGCGGCAATTTTTAGAACGAGACTGCCGCCCGGTGATCCCCGTGTATAGCGGATCCGTCTTACAATGCTGTCGCCCTGTTGCTCGCGTTCCTGTTTATCCCTGAGCTTGGCGTCCTCCCTGGCCTGCAGCGCTCGCAAACAGCGTTAGCAAAGCTCTCTTTTCGTCCTTTACCCCCTCACCCAAACACGCACAAACATCCTTCCAACCTCATCAACCTCGTTCACGCTCGCTTTGTCATTGAAACAAAGCCAGACACCTTCCGCAGTCCCTCTCCCCTCCCCTCGTCTCGGTTGCAGGTGTATATCCAGGGCGTGCATGGCGACCCCGGCTCATTATGTCTTGGCAGGCCAGGTGCAGTTGCAGCCTAGACCTTGGTAGTAGTAACCACCGACAAACATGGGTGGGCAAAATAAGTGCGCCCTCACTCACACTCACTCGCCGGCATACTGTTTTTTTTTTTTTTCGGCTATGTACGTATACAATCACGTCCGCCCACCCTCGCCAACAATTCAGTCGCGTGCGCATTCACGCCGACTCGCATCTACCGCTGCTACAAACCTTCACACTCGCGTCCAATGACAACACGTCGTGCGAGAGCGCTTTGTACGTCACATGTATCTGCTGTTGGCACGTCACACGTATCCCGCCAGAGGCAAATGAGATCGTAGCAGTTGCTCTATGCGATAAGTCTTGGGTTTTCAATTAAATAAAGAAATGGTGAATCAATTAGCAGCGGATATGGGTACCGTCTGCGGCGACGCCATTCAAAAAGTATCGATTGTACTGCAGCCTAACGGTGGCGCCATCTGTCGCGGCTACGGTCAACACCGTGTTTCCGTCGTTGTCATGGCATTCCATTGAAACATGTCTTAATGAGAATTGAAAGATATCCACCCAGCGGTCGGTTTAAGCACCGCTGGTCTCCTTGAAGCCCTTGGTTTCAGCGATGACGGAGGGAAAGTAAAAAAGTTGTCGCTGTTTCACCTGAAAGGCGAAGCATCAATTGCGATAGCAAATTTGTAAAGAGCCATACAGAGTAATGATAGTAGCTTTATCAGCTGTATAAACTTGGACATGCAGCAGCACCGGCAGCACGCAGAACTGTTGTCGACGCCGTCGGCGTTTTGCCCGCGTTCGCACAAAATGCGTGCGGCGTTGGTGACTGTTGCCGGAGCCTCTGATATAAATAGGCACTGCGTGCCGCAGCTAAACGTCGCCTCCCTTCCCTCCCCCTCCCCCACGGCCTCTCGCTCGTCGGAAGAAGGCGCGTTTGCTCTACATACATGGTGATTGTAAAGGAGGAACGAGACGCCTACTTCTGCAGCCCTTAAGGGAGCACGCACAGAACGCGCGTTTGTTCTCCGCCGTGCGTTCACTCCCCGTGGAAGCGCGCGTCCCTCGCGCCCTTTCACTCACACATACAGCGTTCGGCAGCGCGCGGCGGCAATTTCATCTCCATTGACGTCATACGGAACCTCACGGCGACGGCGACGGCAGAAATCTGCTTTGGAGTGTCCATATAATTGCTATCGCAATAACATGTCCGCAGTATAGAGATTAGTAAAAGGCGATTGGAGGTTTGGTGACAAAAAGGTAGGCCTAGATCATAAACAACGGAGGCGTACAAAAACGAAGTTCCCGATGGTGGTTCAGAAAGTTTCATGCTGGGAATTTTTGGGGCTGCTAGGAAAAAAAAAGATAGGCAAGACATTAGGCAAATTAAGAAAACAAACTTGTTGGCGGCCCGTTTCATAGGGGACGCTCATCGCATCCATCCAGCCATCTATCCATCCAGCGGAAACACGGATATTTTCGATTAATCGAAAATTTCCGAGTGTCGTGTCGCTGCAGGCGACGCCCGCTTCGTATTTCTTGTGAACAAAGCTCGTAATGTAATGCCCACAAATGTGGTATTACACTCAACTCACTACAAACTGCTATAGCTCTGTGCAAAATTCGAGCGCAGGCAAGCCGGCGGCTTAGCGGGTAAAGACACGTAAACCCGACGTTCCTATTTATGCAACTATAACCTCCGAGATCGGCTGGCGCGCCCGCAATCTCGGAGGCGATGATGCAGCATACAGTATATAAAAGAAAGAGTTTGGTTGCCATAGCCACTGCCCCGTCTAGAACGGGACGCTCATAAAATCCGTCCGTCCGTCCACTTCGCGCATGTTATCAGTCGTGAACGGCTGCCTCTGCTGCCCATAATAAAGACCTCGTTTACAACCGCGAAGGCCTTGAAGTGGGTGTGGGTGCCATCCTTCCATGGGAGGCGCGTGCGTCGTGCTGCGCGTGTTGACAGTGAGAGCTGGCGGGGAGATATACGAGAGTGAACAGAGCGAGGTGAATGGGGGAACAGATAACATCGCCGCTGTAAACAGCGAGAAATCCTCACTCGGAATCATATCACATGTAAGATATATGCGCGTCGCGGTGACACTTTGCATTTGGCGCCTACCATGCTGTTAAACTCCTGAAAGCCCAAACATCATTTCACTTTAAGGACAATTAGAAAAGTAATTGATTACTTAGTAATTCTCTTGGTGAGCTGTACTAAGCTGAAACTTCGCTGCAGCGCGTCACAGACGCTACTATAGATATTGCGTTAAGTTTCCCGCGTTCAAAATCGACATTTTTGAGGTGTCGTCGCTGCGTCAGATGTGGTATGTTTGGTTTTGTCTGGTTATTTGCCTCCTTTCTACCTTTTTCACGTTTATTTCTCGGAGGTCATCGCGTGTACTGGGGTTAGCGCGGAAACGCTTCGGCGTTCTTATTCTCTCTCTCTCTCTCTCTTTTATTATTTTAGCACGACGTTGCGGGTTCGACTCGCGGCCGCTGTGGCTGCACTTCGATGGGAGGCAAGATGGGGCAGACGCACCTCTGCATTTATATTTTTGGAGCATGTTAAAGAACTCCAGGGGATCAAAGTTATCCAGAATCAATCAATTACGGCGTCTAGTATGACCTAGAAGTTGTTTTATAGAACCTTAGACCTTGTCAGATAATAAAAAAAATGCCACAGTTTTGCCCTAAGGGCGAAGCAATGAATGCGATAGCAACACAGCAATGTCATACGAAGTAAGGTGAGCGGCTTTGGTAGCAATATGAATTGTAGTAAACATGAGCTGATTAAGTAAGGAGGTGTGCTGCGGCGTAAGTAGACCGACATGACGAGAGACTCGATGACCACGAGAAGGCGCGTGTGAAACGGTGGTGTTTATGAGAAGCGCTGCCCGTGGGCAGCGTGTGCGAAGGGACACACCTGTAGTGCTGCACTGCCGATCCGGGCAGCATTGCATGTGTAGCGTGCGTTGGAAAATGTGGCCCGACTATTACTAACTGTGGTGTGAGCGCGTACAAACACGAATAGATCACACTGAATGACTGCAGACAACGACTGTCAAAACGCTGGCAGCAAGCGCATATACGCCGCAGCGAGCGAAGGTACGTGCGGTCTATCGCTTCAACGGAAACTGAGCGGCGCATAAAGGTCAGACAGAGCCGTGTGGAGATAAGAGACGGTGCGAGCGAGCGACGAGCGCGGTTGTTGGCAGAGTAGAAATGCCCCCCCCCCCCCCCCCCTTCCGTTCCCTCCGGCGCTCGCTTCCCGCTTCCTTGCTTGCGCGTGGAAGATTGAGTGCGTTCGGTTCGCTCTCCGTGACAGCGTGCGTCCCCGCTTCAGCTCGGGCATACGGCGCGCGGCGAAGATTTTATCTATACGGAACCTCTCGGCGACGGCGACGGCGACGGCAGAAATGCGATGGAAGTGTCCATATAATTGCTATCGCAATAAAATTGCAGGCTCTCGTTACAGTTTACGATATACCGAAGGTATACAATCCTGAACGTCGGAACTGGCGGCACCGTCTTCCCATGCGGGCCTCAGCTATAGTATGTATATACGCAGAATTTGCAACGAATTTATTCTACCTATGAGTTCGTGCAAAGGTGTCGGCTGCAACAGTCGTCAGTGCGCAGTGGATTTATATTTTTACCTTTTCCCACTTGGGAGAACTATGAGATAGCAATAATAATAATAATAATAATAATAATAATAATAATAATAATAATAATAATAATAAATAAAAACGTTTCTAACTCGTTGTGGTTCAAGAAAATGTCTCAAGGTGGCGCTACCAACACTGCTGCTGGTTGACTTTAATAGTAAGTATTCAAGTCAAAATTTCGTGTAGTAATTGACTAGTAATATTCTTGATGAGATATATACATCATAAGCTAGGCTTTATCAGCGGTTCAGAAACGCTATTATGGGTATTGCCTTACGTTTCCCGCCTTTAGAACAGCACACTGAGGCATGATACTCCGCGTATCAAAATTAACGCGTTGGAATTCGTGGGAATATATTGAATCGCTCGGTATATAGGACGCAAGAAATACTACTGCACATTGAAACGTCGAATTCGACACCGTGTTCCTCTGGCTTTTCAGGAATTCAGCTTTATCGCAAATCCCTCGTCCGGTCAAATTTATGCGTCAGACTGTACGTATGACGTACCTATAAAGCTTTCACCAATCACGAAAACTACTCGCTGCATTTTGTCGCGGTCGACATAAGCTACATCAGCTGTATATTCGCATGCTGATGAGGAAGATAAGCTTCCTTTTATTTATTTATTTATTTATTTATTTATTTATTTATTTATTTATTTATTTATTTATTTATTTATTTATTTATTTATTATTTATTTATTTATTTATTTATTTATTATCGTTTTTTTATTCATAGTTTTCTTCTAATTGCATTCTTCCTCTCTAAAAATTCTTACTTTCTAAGCTCCCGCGTTTAAATCGTTAATTCACTTGTGTTTACACACCTACTATAACCACCCGATCCATGACCAATCCCTCACTGTGGATAAGCGCTACAACCGGCTGGCCGACAGCTTAGCGTGGTTCAACCGTTATGTCGCTGACGTGGCCCAGATCGATAAATCAAACTCGGCGCGTCGCGTGTACTCCGGACGTTACGTAAGGCGGATCTGCATACGGTCGGTAGACCGTGCGTTGTGTTTGAAAGGGGCGTATGCGTGCATCTTTGCGCGTGTGATCGCTCGACAGGAGACGTCGCGTTGGCACGCCCAGGGCGCGCGTATATCTCGGAATCCTTTTTTGACTTCGTCTATACAGCTGCTCCGAGATTCGCGACAACGCCTGACCTGTACGTCGTGCCCTTGTCCCGCTGAATGCCTCTCCTGCTGTGTATATAATGCTGTCTTTTTTTTTTTCTTTAATGCTATTAGCAATGTTCAAAATTACTGCCTTTGGGGGTTTCGACCCTTGGACATAGCGACAGGAAGGTTGGCGATGCCATCCACGATTTTATTGCTGGTCAGAAAGATTTCGACTGTACAATCAGGACTTAAAAGTTTCGTTATAGTTCTGCAAAATCGATTAGCTTGGCTCTATTTTTGTTTCCGTTTATCTATTCCTTCATTCTATTAAAATCACAAGTAATCCATCTATTAATTCTCTTATGCATATTCCCAAATTTAGTTTACATTATTTTATAATTCTTCTTTCTTGTTGTTATATTAAACTACCCGGTTCTTAACTACTACGCTCTAGGCCGTACATCGGCGTCTACAGCATTCTAAGCCTACTTCATCAACTATGTGTTTGTCATATCTGTCTAGCCTATAGTTGACAATTGGGGTCACTGAGAATCTGCTACTGGGCGTTTGTGTGTGCCCGAACAAACAACACTCCATAATTATACATAGCTTAATAATTAAAATGTATACCAATTACGAATTTCCCATCACCGAATTACAGACGCATCACCACTTGAATACTAATCGCATTAGCGTAGATAATCAACATCCTCCAAAGATGTGATCCGCCTGTTTTAAGGCGAAGATTTCTTCTTTTTTTTTTTGCCTCACATCACGTGATTTCGCCTGGGTCGGTCGGTCGCCATCACGTGATTTCGCCTGGGTCGGTCGGTCGGTCTGTCGCTGGCCGGGTTCTGGCCGAGTAGATTTACTCATAATAGACTCGGAGCAGCGCGGGACGACAGGGACCAAGAATAGGAAGACGCATACGCTGCGCTGACTTTCAACTAAACGTTTTTGTTTGACCGCGTTCGTCTTCTTATTCTTGGTCCCTGTCGCGTTGCGCTGCTCGGCGTCTATTATGAATCCAAACCAACTCAGCCCGGCAACGTGCCTTAGTAGATTTACTCCTTCTCCACGCGGGATTCAAACCGCGGCAGCGCCTTCCTCAAGCAATAATAACTTCAGTGATGGGGATGATATCGATATACGTACGCACATATTAATTCTACGAAGTGCATTCACAGTTCTCGCAATATCTATGCCTTACGGCAGTAACTGTGTCAGTGTCAACACGTGCCTAACTGCACATATGTATATAACCGTCTACGTATTGACTGCATAACCAAGTGCATAACCACATGAATGCATTGACAAAGCTATAATTGCCGAATCTTTCATTACATAGGATTTTATGAACACTTCGCTAAAGCTTCGCTTAACCATCGATTCCAACGTATTCGTTAGATCGGAATGCTTTTTTTTTTTTTTCAGATATACCGTCGTGAGCTCGAAAAAGTCAAAGGTACACTTAAGAGAATATAATCTGCGCTGTATTACTTATTACCTTTCTACAAACCCGAGAAAGTCACTGTTACCGTGGGAATAGGCTTGGTAAGCGAGGAAAAACGCGTCTGTTCGGGTTTTGTTAACATTTATCGGTGAATACGGACTACAGCGTATTCTGAAAGCGTAGGGATGTTCCAAAAGAGAAATTTTCGAAGCGACTCCAAGCGATTTCGAATGGAATTGATTCTAAAAACAAAAGCCAAAGAGTGTGAGCATAGCGAGTTTCAGGAACTCTTCCTTCACCACGACGGTCCCAAAATACGAGAAAGTAGACTTAAATCCATGACGTCACACTCACGTGTGCCGGCGCTGGGACTTCGGCGCGAAATTCAAGCAATATGGACTTTACCGTTCATTTTTTTTTTTCGCTTCTAATATATAATCAACCTAGCATCTAAATTGAGGAAAATAGAGTTTTGAAAGAATAGCTTTCTCATTACAGATTTAGTGTCTTTATTTAGTGTTTTCGTTGAGCTTCGAAGCCGTTTTTGAGTGACATTGCGCATAAGGACATTCGATCTTTTAAAAAATTAAATTATGGGGTTTTACGTGCCAAAACCACAGTTTGATTATGAGGGACGTCGCAATGGGGCACTCCGGAATAATTTGGACCACCTGGGGTTCTTTAACGTGCACCTAAATCTAATTGTACACGGCTGTTTTCGCATTTCACCCCCATCTAAATGCGGCCGCCGTGGCCGGTATTCGATCCCGCGACCTCGTGCTTAACAGCCCAACACCATAGCCACTGAGCGACCACGGTGGGTAGGACATTCGATCGTTCGTGCGTGTACAGCGGAACCTTCCAGGTACACGCGGTCCCCTCGCGTGGCCCCCTGTTATTCATTATTCGTATGCGCGTCGATGCCGTCGCGATTCGGGGTTCTGTAAACACCGTGACCTCGGTTGCAGACGGCCGTTGCTGGCACTGTACTGAGCCCTATACAGCATCTGTTGAGTGGCTATAGAATGAACAGGGATTTCGATCGCGCACGCATTAGTCTACGCGTCGTCCTGTGTAAGTTGGAAAACAAGCGGTCCGCGGAGAGCTCTTTGCGTGCCGCCCGGATGTCCCTCCATGAGTAGCGAGAGTCACGCTGCTTATATACTATGCACTTAAATACCTCGTGCTTTCATGGGCGCGCACCTCGGTCGTGCAAAAGTATCGTATCGCATCACTCGTGTGTGCAAGTCACGCATTACAGGGATACTGTAAATAAGAGAAACTGTTCGGTCGCAGCATGTGTGCGGTTCGCCTTCGAATGGTGTAGAGTAGTTTCTAAACCTTGTATGCGTGAATTTGGCCGGCGAAGATTGAGCATCGGCGCTAGAAATTAAGGGTAAGAACTTTGTTTTCTTTGAATTTGTGCACGCCGGAATATGCCCCGCCGATGACGTCAGCGTGGACGCCGCGAATTCCGCTATATTCTCGTGTAATCTCGTGTGTGTGTGTGTGTGGCGGGGCGGGGGGGGGGGGGGGGAGGGGATAGAGAACGCCTTTCGAAAATTTTGTCATGTTGAGTCTCTGCTTATTTGTTCTTCCCTCCTTATTGCTAAACGTTTTGGCGCAGACGCTGTTAGAACCCCAGAACCCATGACGTCATGGGTTCTCGGTCTCTCGCTTTTCGTTCTTGCATCCCCAACTCTGACTAACCGTGCTACCGCTCGCTAAAAGACCCACCTCATTCGGAATTCCACAAATGAAGCTATCGATCCAGCTTAAGAGGACACTAGAGACAAAAAATAAAAAAAAGAAAGAAAGAAAGACTGAGCTGTGCGTATTATTAAATTACTCTTCCTCAATACCAAAAAGGCTAATCTTATCGTTATAAGATAATTGGTAAGACAGAAAAGGCAGCGGTGGCGACGCCGCCTCGAAGTTCTCGCACCAACTCGACGTGATTTCATATATATTCTGACAGCGACTGTTCGGGCTTATCAACTTTTTTATCGGTAAAGATTGATTTTATTATCTTAAATAGCCAACGGCTGAACCTGTCAAGTTTCAAAAAAACTCTTACTGCGCCACTATATGACCGAAATTCCGTTTTGCTGCTGCTTGACAAGGCTGCCTGACAGAACAGTGAAGGCTGGTGCTATTGAACGAAGAAACAGTACATAAAGCATACATATAGAACAATGCAAGGTGGAATGGTAATTGAACTATCGAAAATCGCAAAGCGCGTGTAATTAGTTACTACATTTTTAAAATAAGTTTTGAATTACGAAACAATCAGAATGGAAAAGTTGAGTCAACCGGGACGAAGGCCTAGTCAGGAAACATGCTTTGTCTGTTTCCTTTTGCCTTATCTCGTTGGTATGATAGATTGATGTATGTGTACACATGTCAGAATAAACAGTATTCTAAGTACTTCAGCGTACGCTGAAGAGGATACGAAGGCGAAAGCCTGCGCGCTCACGAGACATTCATTACATTACTTGACATTTTCATTCGAATGCGTTGCTACTTCCTATTACTTGTTTTCTCTCCCCAAAAGTAGTGTGTCGAATGCCTTAATTAACTGTCGTAATTAAACCATGCCTTAATCCACTTCGCCTTAATTCACACCAAAAGTAATGGGGTCGACTCTCGACCTTCACGATCGATATCAATTGGAATCGAATTCGGACATACGGTCGGTTCGCCCGTATCTCCAAGCGGGTTCGACTCCCGCCAAAGGTCGAGGGGTTCGACTCCCTGTGAATTTTCGTGCCGTAACGCCGGACGTCGGATTTTTTCGACCCACGAGCATTCAAGGCTTTCGACCTAAAAAGGCTTTCGCCTTAATGTTGCCTGCGGGTCCTGGTGTATTTGAGGGGCTTAATTAAGCGAGTTTCGTTCAACCGAGAGTTTCGGAGCCTATATACAAACATGCTCGCACGCCTTGGTGCTTCGCAGGGTGCACAGCTTCGCCTCGGAGACCCGCATCCGACTGCCGTCGGTGAGCGGCAGTGGCGGCTCGACGAGCGGCGGCGCCGGCCCCAACCAGCGAGCGGCGGCCGCCAGCAGCAGTTCGCCACCTCCCGGAACCATTCCTCCTCCGGTTCCTCGCACCAGGTCCGGGGCAGCTGCGAGAGCCTGGGTACGTTGCCACGTGACACAAACCTATCTTCAGTCGTGACGGCCTGTCGATAACGTCTCAAAGTTACGCAATTTGTATATACTCACGCGGCCCTCGATCGTGGCCACGCGATTTGTTGAAGGTGCCAGGGCGAGCGTATAAAAGCGAGCCGAGATTAATATTACGTCATAGAGCCTGGGTACGTGCCACGTGACATACGAATCGTGCCCTTTTTTCAGTCGCAAGTATTGATGGTCAGCCGATAAACGTCTAATGTATACACAATCTCACACACGCGCCGCCCCGCCGCGCGGTCACACGATTTCATTGTTGAAGGTGCTAAGGCGAAGCGGTGCAATGGAGAGCCAAGATTAATGCGGCTTCCTCGTGTCTTTTTTGTTTATGTCGCACAAAAAAGTCAAAAAGAAAAAAAAATCGACAGTCATTCCACTCTGTGAAGGTTGGGGACCAGCGAAGCTGTTTAGCGCACGGCACAGAGGTGACACAGAATTTTGAACAAAGGTACGAACATATTTATTGTCCTGGTCGGTGGTCATCGTGACCATAGGTACGCACACACATTCGCGTAATCTCTGTTATTAAATTTGTCGTACGTAAGACGGCATACCCCATTATTTATTTATTTATTCAAATACCCCAAAGGCCCTCATTTTGAGGGTATTACATGGGGGGGGTCACAGGACTGGTGGATAGATTATACATCATATTAAAGAACAAGACAATATAACAAAAATAATTATAGAGTGATACATAGGTAATATACAAAATGAGTCACAATTATTTCAGAGAAAACATTAGTACATATTAGGAGAACATAAGGCAACTGCAATGAAAAGCAAAACAGCAACAAACATCGAAAACACTGTAAAAGTCCCAAGATAATAATAAGATTAGTTGACAAGTCGTGAGCGAATTAAATCTTGAAACTTAGTCAAGTCAGGTTCCGTGGCAATGTCTGATGGTAAGGCGTTCCACTCAGTTATTGTGCGCGGTAAGAATGAATATGCATAATGGAATGACTGGCAGTTAATGCGTTTGACTTTGTATGGATGGTCACGACGTGGAAGATAACTTGTGGTGACTGAAAGAAATCATCATGAAGTGATGGATGGTGATAAAGCTTATGGAAAAGTGATAGGCGAGAAATTTTACGGCGAAGTGCTAAGGTGTCCAACTCAGCTTTATTCTTTAACGAGGTGACGCTGGTGTAACGTGAATATCTGAAAAAATGAACGCGCAGCACGGTTTTGCAAGGCTTCGATGTTACTGATGATATAAGTTTGTTCAGGATCCCAAATGGCAGACGCGTATTCTAGTTTAGGACGGATTAATGTTGTGTACGCTAGTTTTTTAAAATGCATTGGGGCTTCCTTTAAGTTATGTTTATTAAGTCCGAGAGTACGGTTAGAAGAGGCAAGGGTAAGATTAATATGATTATTCCATGATAAGTTGACTGAAGATTGATGCCAAGTTGTGGCGAGTTCCACAGCGTTGTATCAAGAGAGTAGGTGGTTGGAATTCGTGGCCTATTGGTTGAAAGACAAGAGTTTAGTTTTGGAAATTTTATTGCCATTAACCAATTCGAACACCACGCACTTATTGCCTCCAGGTCAGTTTGTAGTAAGTGATTATCAGTGTTACTTGTTAACATCGATAAAGTACCACAATCATCTGCAAATATGTCTGATTTTGGATAACACGCAACTGGGTAAATCATTAATATAGATTAGAAAGAGTAAAGGTCCAAGTACGCTGCCTTGTGGAACTCCAGACTCAACATCAGCATAAGATGATTTAGAATTGTTAACTGATGTAAACGGAGTTCTAGATGAGAGAAAATCGGTAATCCAGGCAATTATAGTAGGGTGAATGTTAAGGTGTGAAAGTTTAAGTAACAACCTATGGTGGCGAACACGATCAAATGCCTTGGAAAAATCTAAAAATATTGCGTCAACTTGAAACCAAACCTCTATCAGTGCTTGTATGTCGTTAATAAATCCGGCTAGTTGGGTTTCGCATGAGTAGCCCTTGCGAAAACCGTGCTGATACTGAAAATAATGTTATGGTCTTCAAGGAAGTTGATGACTTGAGTGTGTATTATATGTTCGAGTAATTTACAAATAGTACTGGTTAAGGAGATGGGACGATAATTGAGCGGACAAGCACGATCACCTGATTTGAAAATGGGTATTATTTTAGCAATGCGCCAGTCATTAGGAATACAGCCTGTTGATAGTGACTGGGAAAATAGAGCGGTAACATAGGACGCAAGAATGTGGTAACATATATGCGCAAGAATGTGGTAAATTTTAAAACATGCATAATTAACAGCGTCAGTTTTGGTTAGCAAGTCGCATCGCATAAGTGATAGCCAAGGCAGTCAAAGACAAATTTGTTTACAGTCGCCTACTGATTTCTACACCTGCTCAATTATTCAAACATAACATTTGCGATTGCCATACGGCCAATGTAAATAGATTTGTATCGAGATGGCACTAAACCCTAACTTTGGTGGCTGACACCAGGAAAAACAGCGCTGGTTAGGCCTGACATCCAAGGCTGGTGTCCACGGTTGAAATGCGGCGGCGGACGGCAAATCTTCGCGGGCAGCTTGCTGCTCATCGGCGATCGGGCCCCAGCTTATGTGCGTGGGCTAGACTGAGTACCACAAAAGTGGTGAGCCTGCCCACCAAGATAGTCTGTGCACTTGCAGAACGAAACAGGTTAAGCTCGCATGAGCACTGAATTAGCATCAAGCTGAATTTGTGCAACACAGAATAAACTGCCCACGTCGCGAAGTCAAAGTTGCACTTCCAGCATCGCGATGACGGGCGAATGTGAAACGCTGGCACGGCCTCAACCACCACAAAATTTTAAATAGGCCGAAGCACAACAGTGAGAAAGAGCCTGTGAAGAATTTTCTGTGCTGCTGCCATTGTAAGAAATGTAGAACCTGGCACTTTTGCACGTGAATAACCGCAATTTGAAAATTGATGAACTCCGGCGATGAACCTATTTACTTTTTTGCAAGCAAAGAACCAACTTTTGTTAGATTTTTCATTATGTGGCTCTTATTGTCAAGCTTTATGTGAATCCCACAACTACTACAACTATTTGCTTTGAAAGTAGTTAACATAATTACTATCTGCTTTGTCATCGCTTCAAATTGTAAAATTAATATTTACACAAGCCTACTATTTAGCTAACTCTGGTTAAGGTTTTACAACCATGTGATGTTTCTTCTTATGTTATGGTATGAAGCGGTCGGCGCTGGATGCATGAAAGAAGATGAAGAGGTGGGCTGGGGGCGAAGTGAAAGAAGAAGTGAGATTAAATGGCGGACGACACCCGTCTAACTGAGATTATGTCTTTTATATAGCCGTTCTAGTTAGGAATGCTACATTTTGGCACAGCCGACAGCTTTTGAAGACCAGACATGTGGGTGACGTTTTTCATCGACCAGGCGTCATCGGAGTCTGCTGTATTCACGCGATATCAAGTGCACGGTCAGCCAGCGGCGGACCTTCCTCGCGAAGTTACTTCTACCGGGCTGATCAACGTGGTAGTGCAAGAAGCTGCAATTAGCCGCGAAGACCTGGTGCAAACAGGATCGATCGGTGACAGTGAATCTACAGCTCCAGACACTTGGCGAACTCGTTCTTGAACCCACACGCCGTGGCACCCTCAAAGAGGAAATTCCTGCCGGGAAGGTCAGCCTGGTCTTCAACGTTAAAGAACAACTGCAAGGGCAAATGATGCAACAAAGTGAAATAATGAGAACTTTGGTCCAGCCGCTTAATCAAGAGAAGTCAGCACGATATATTGTAGAGCCGGAAGTTTTTGAAGGAGACTCGCAAATTGCGCACTATTGGCTGTGGTTTTTCGAGTACGCCTGTGACAAAAACATGAGGCGCTCCGACGACACAAAGATTTTGAATTTGCGCCGCTATTTGGGCGCTATCGCCAGAAAATGATATGACGTGCAACTCATGGATCATGAACCAACATGTTAGGAACTGTGGAAAAGCAACTTTTTAGCGACTTTCCAAGGCAACACAGTAGAAAGATGGGATGATGCACTATGGTTCAGATATACATGTGGCTCTCTACATGAGTACTGTCTTGATAAGCGTCGCCTATTGTATTCTGCAGAACCGAAGCTGGCGCCTCCTGCAGTTGTAGCTTTGGTAACGCAAGGGTTGTGTATCGACATCCGCAGTCAAGTCCAGCTCAAAGGTCGAAGAACATTTGATGACCTCCTGAGCTGTCTGCAGACCTCAGTGCCAACAGTTACATTGAGAAGACCACCAGGCGGTAGAAAAGAACAACTTTATTGTGATAACCTGAGTGAGCATCTAGAGTCGCCGTCATCTGAGCTTGAAGATAGCTTCGTAATCAAACACCTCGGATGCATCGATTATGACTACGATGATGGTGAAGAACCAATTACCGAAGTTAACGACACACTGCTTCCGCATAAACTGACTACCGTGGATCAAAAGCCCGGGAAAAAGAGCTACAGTGAGACTGTGTATTTGGCGTCGTCAAGCTTACTGTATGCCCCCATGAAGGTAGATGGCATTGAATTGAAAGCCTTCGTTGACAGTGGGGCTTCTGTCTCGATTATCAACAAGAGTCGAGTAGATGCCGGTCATCTGCATGCTGGTAGAACATTGCGTGTCCAAGCCTACGAAGGGTCAGTGACCATGCATAGCGAATGGATAACCCTGGCTATTGAATTCCAAGGACATTCTGTTACCACTGACGTATTGGCAATTCCCAATGTCGCCTATGATTTTTCTTTTGTCCGCCCACACATGAAGAAACTGAAGATTAACCTATATTGGGACGACAAAGTAATGGCCAAAGACAACATAAGAACGGAAGATCCTGGTGAAGAACCTAGCTTATCAAGGCTGATTATCAACCAGGAAGACATCAAGACAAAGTACCCAGAGCTAACATGTAATGGAGCTATCCTCCAGCGATGAAATCACATGTCGTTCCTTTCGAGCTCGCAGATAAAACAGCGGTTCATAGAGCCCCCTATAATATGTCCAGAGATAAAAAGGTGTGGCTGAAAAAGGAGTTGCAAGAGATGTTGGACGCAGGTATCATCCGGCCTTCTGTAACCCCATTTGCTTCTCCTATAACTATTGCAGCAAAAGAAGACGGAACGTTCCACCTCTGTATAGACTACCGGGCTCTCAATCGTCAAACTGAATTGATACCTTACCCAATGCCGAGAATCGACGACATCATTGACGAAACTGGTGGTTGCCATTGTTTTTCATGAATAGATCTCTGCAAGGGCTTTTGGCAGATTCCACTAAGAGAAGAAACGAAAAAATACACCGCCTTCATAACCCCATTTGGCTTGTTCGAGTACAACCGCCTACCATTTGGTTGGAAAAACTCCCCTGTGTGGTTTTAGAAGATTATGACCGACATTCTGAAACCTTACTTGGGCACATTTGGAATGTGTACATCGACGACACCATCATCTACTCAAAGACCAAGGAGGAGAACCGTAGCCATCTTTTACAAGCTCTCCACGCTCTCAGCCTTGCCCAACTCAAAGTAAACGTCAAGAAAAGTGCGTTCTTTCATGACAAAGTAGTATTTCTTGGTAGGATATTCGATGACCACACTAAAAGCACTAAACAAGAATCGGTAGAGAGAATCTCAAAGTTGGTAAAGCCGTATGACGTGCACTCCTTGCGTGTTTTCCTTGGCCTAGCAGGACACTTCCGGGCGTTTATCAAAGACTATGCACTGAGAACAAGGTGCCTGACACGTTTAACCCAGAAAGATGTGCCTTTTCAATGGGACGAGGAGTGCAAAGGTGCGTATTGTGAGCTGGTAAAACTAATATCGTCGGACCCCATCTTGAAAATACCGGATTTTCTCTAACTTTCGTGCTGAACGCGGACGCATCACACTATGCAACTGGTGCAATTTTATACCAGAAACCCTCAAGACAAACGGATCAAACGAAACACCATGTTGTTGGGTACTATAGCTATACGCCGAAAACACTTACTCTACCACAGAAAAGGAAGCTCTGGCCGTCTTAAAATCTGTTCAGTATTTTCGTACTTACCTGGAAGGTGCAAAATTCATGCTTTTCGCTGACCATCAAGCAATGACTCAACTTCTGAGCATGGCACAGCCAAGAGGTCGCATTGCTAGATGGGTCAACTATCTGCAACAGTTTGATTTTGTAATTTGGCACCGTCCTGACCCGCTCCTCACTGATGCTGATGCACTATCTTGACTACTTGAGCACGAATAAAGGGAGAATCCAGAAGCAATCAATCATATTAAGCTGTGGGAAGGTACAGAAGATCTCCAGTTTATCACTGGAAAGTATCATGTACCCCCAACTATGGTCCAACGTATTCATTTGTACCACGACACTCCTGGATCGGGCGGACCTGATGGCTTCTGGCGCACTTATAAGAAATTGCTCATGAGATTCACATGGGAAAAATGACATCAGCCATTACATCTGCACATGCCACCTCTGCCAGGTGGACAAAGTTAAATTCAAGCAATCGACAGACGTTATGACAAACCCCGAATATTCAAGCGTCCCGTTGGAAGTAATTCATTTGAACTTCTGGAGCTCAAAAAGAAGGGGGAAGGAGACAAACGAACGCAAGCTTTCCTGGTTTCCATGGATGAGTGCACAAGGACGATTGCGGCTAAAGCTTGTAAATTGAGATGACGCAAATAGCGTTATCGATCTCCTAAAGGTTGAATGTTTTAAACACATGAATACGATAGTATGCGACAACGGGCCGGCTTTCCGGAGTGCGAAGTTACCAAAGTGGGCACAAGAGCACGGAATAATGATCAAGTATTCTTCTGCGTACCGCCCGGCAGCAAACGACCAAGCTGAACGAAGCATACGAGATGTTAAACCGTTTCTGAAGATGTATCTAGACATTGCAGGTGGCTGGAAGTGCTGCCTCGAGGCCGCTGTGAAACATCAAAACAGATCGTACACCACTGGTTTAGAATGCAGTCCTCATTTGGCCACTTAGGGCACAGCGCCCATACTTCCTGCAGATCGTGAGCTAGGCGTTCGAAAAAACCTTGAGCTCACTGAAGTCAAGAAAACTGTAAAAGAACAGGAAGTCTACAAGTGCCGCATGAAAAGAAACTTTGATAAAAGGCACAACAGCGAGATACCGGACATACAACCTGGAGACTAAAGGGAAACTGAGACATCCACCCAAATGTACCAATTGCTACAATGGAAACCCAACCGGGTTCCTCGAAAGAAAGCCTCGCAGTTGAATAAAAATTCGTCCTGGTCCGGGACTCGAACCCGGGACCACCGCCTTTCCGGGGCAGCCGCTCTACTATCTGAGCTAACCAGGCGGCTAGCAGATGGCAGGGCGAAGTCGAATTTGTCGACAACTCGAAGCAAAGGCAAGTGTATGACGTAATAGTTCAGCGGAAATCCGCTAGGTGGAGATCAGTAATTAAAGGGAAAATGAGACATCCACCCAAATGTAGCAATTGCTACAATGGAAACCCAACCGGGTTCCTCGAAAGAAAGCCTCGCAGTTGAAGAAAAATTCGTCCTGGTCCGGGACTCGAAACCGGGACCTTTTCTTTAACTGCGAGGCTTTCTTTCGAGGAACCCGGTTGGGTTCCCATTGTAGCAATTGCTACATTTGGGTCTCAGTTTCCCTTTAATTACTTATCTCCACCTAGCGGATTTCCGCTGAACTATTACGTCATAAACTTGCCTTTGCTTCGAGTTGTCGACAAATTCGACTTCGCCCTGCCATCTGCTAGCCGCACTGTTAGCAAAAGTTAGCGGAGATTGGGGTTTTTGCGGCTCATGAGCTTTGAAGACTACCTTGCACCACAACGTGACTCTGACATGCGGCAGTAAAATGAGTTACATTACATCGTTTTACTACCATCTCCGAGAAACGTAGTAAGAGGATGTCATGAGCCGGCTTCACGACGTAGAGAGTTTTAGATCACGTGACCAAAAACCATCTATTGAGAGTTTAAAACCACGTGATTTGGAACCAACCTCATGATCACGTGATTAAATACTACCACTGTACTCCGCAAGGTCTCGATCATTGCAAGCTCCGCCCCATCCAGTTAAGCCTATGCTCGGCGACAGGCACGGCCACGGCAAAGTGGCAAAGATCGATGCCGTGTGGGTGCATCCGGATGCCAACGGAACCGCATAACGTTGGAAACTTGGAACGTATGTACGTACGTATGTCGCGTGTCTCAATTGGACGCGACTTTATGCCGGCGCGCCGCCCGTTGCACGACCGACGAGCCAAACGACTGCATTACGTCAGTGCAAACCCATCGAAAAATAATGTTCCGATTCCGCTCTGCACGGCGAACCGGCGCGACCATGCTCGCACTCGGCGATAAAAATCACCTCAAAAATCGTTCCTGGAGCCGTCCTCCCTACGGCAGCGAAATATCTTGCCGTTCACGAGGAATACCGCCATGGGCCGGCAGCTTACAAACGGCGAGTTGTCGCGTCTGCTACGCCGGCCGGAAGCAAACGTGTCGGTCAAGCACAAGCCCACCTTTTCATGCTTCTACGAGCGAGAGAACGGCTGTCTATTGTCCACTTTGAAGCTATAAACGGAATCGTCACGACCCACTGTAGCACAAAAGAAACAATACTTTGGTTAGTTGTAGCGACAGTCAATGGAAAGCCTCACGCGCTAGAAATTTAGATGTGATCATGTCGAGCGCTAGTTCGTATTTCGAGTAGTGTAATACAGGTGTCACACTGCACGCTCTGCATGGCGATCAAAACCGATCAGGATCGAATTTTTCAGTCGCGTATGCGCCCCTTGCGCAAGCCGTGAGAGGAAGCCAGTCACGGTCGAGAATTTCGAACGGGATCGGACTCGATCGCGTTCGAAAGTGGCCGTGTGACAACGGTATAATAAAGAACAGAAAAAGCATCTTGGAACACTCCATCTTATACTCCGACAGGGGTTCAAATCGTGGGTCTTCATTAGCAAACTTGTCCTTATTTTTTTGTTGCTGCCTCAGCAGATTTCACAAGGCTGTATCCATTATGTAAACAGTCATACATACCAATGTTTACAGCACGCTGCTTCACGGTCGCTATACACGTTATATAATTGCTCCTCACCAAACAAATGCAACTCTATACATGCAGCGTAGGAGCTATAGAAATTGATTAGCATCAATGTTGGTTGACAGAACATTTCCCTCAATACAAACTTATTCTCAGACACAAACACATTCTACCAAACAAAACAGTGGCCAATCGTCATATTTTAGTGGCCAATCGTCACTTATATTAGTGGGAGCCACAATGGCACGGGCTCACGAGTGAAACCATGCTGCTCTGAAATTACGCAGCACTTTGACTTCCCAGTGTAAACGCAGGGTACGTGGTAACACCCACATCTCCTGATCAAGGAAGCACCGTTGATTGCTGTTGGCTGCTATCTATCGTCTGCAGTGGCAAAGACTGTATTATTCGTGCGTTTTACATGTTACTTTTACCATGATATCAGGCATACAAAAGTTGATGTGATGTCACTAGTGGCTACAGCTGAATGTTTGAAAATGCCTGCATGTAATTCAAACAGCTCAATCTCAACTAAGAACTGCTCCTGTGGAAATCCAAGTGTAACTGCGGCTCAGCAACAGCAGAATTTCCTTGAATCCTGCCAGTTGTGCCAAATACTTTGAAATCCATGCCCTTGGCAATAGGGAGTTTTAAGGCTTGAGTGCGCAAAGAGAGGACACAAACTGCCGGGCTTACAAAAGAATACCAGAAATGTATATAAAAGAACCCCAAAGCTGTACAAAACAACAGAAGCTGGGCATGACACTTTCCACATGCAAAGGTCTCTTTGATAGCCCAAACCACTTTGGTTATGCAAATTATAAAACTTCATATTAAGCTGCATGCTAGGTGCTCTGTATGGTTCAAAGCGTGCCCAGGAATTCTTTACTGGAGGGCAATGGACACGTCTGCAGTGGAGTGATTATGAAAGTTCAGATGTGGCTGCCGAGTTATAAATTAATACCCGGCAGCTAATAGGCAGTTTCCATAGACAAAATTCCTTTGTCATGTTCGTGACCTCGAACAGCTCGCCCAAACCTCTATTAATAGAGATGTTCCACAAGGTTCGATTTTAGGTCCCTTATTATTTTTGATATATATTAATGATTTGCCCCATTGCCTTAACTTTTCTTCCCGTTTACTTTACGCTGATGACACGACTATCTATTCACATCATTCTGATGCCGCGTCTCTCGTATCTAACCTGCAAGCTGACTTAACCTCTCTCGAAGGATGGTGCAACCCTAATAGACTATTGATTAAACCGTCTAAAACTAGTTTCATGCTTTTCCATACTCCCAACAAAAAACAGCTATCAATTCCCTGCCTCTATGTCAACTTATCGCCATTCCGTTAAGTGATCACACATCATTTTTAGGAGTTATAGTTGACACTCGTTTGAAGTTTCACCAACATATCAATTCCATTTGTAAAAAGATTTCATATGGCATTAGAGCATTATTAAAATCAAGAAAGTGCTTTAGCATAAGCACTCTTAAAGCACTATATTATGCATTCATACACAGTCATCTAACTTACTGTATTACATCATGGGGTAGTTCATATTCAGTACACATCTAGCCTCTGAAGGTACTGCAAAAGCAAGCCGTGCGACTCATTACGTCCGCTACTCGACTGACGCCATCACATCCTATTTTCGTCCAGCTTAACATACTACTTATCTCTGAACTATATATTTACAGTACGTGTGTTTTGTTTTTTAAGGTTTTTCATCGCATGCTCATAATCGATATTTTCCCTTCCGTCATGTTATCTAATACAAACAGACCAAGATTTGCAATCCATAATAACCTTCTGCTGCCCCGAATACGTACAAATTATGGAAAAATGAGCATTGTTTTCTCATCCATTTCATTGTGGAACTCATTCCCATCTGTACTCAAAGAAGTAATGCCTATTCAATTATTTAGGCGAAAGCTAAAAATGTTTTTATACAATGTATAACTGATGCTTTCCATTAACTCTCTTTACTCTGTGTTTTTCATTACGTTTTTCTATGTAATCACTGAAATATTGCACGTTGTCTTTGTTGCGAGTAACATTTCGAAATTGTTTGTAATTATATATTCGCTTTGTTAGTTTTCTAATCTATTAACATAGGAGGTCCCGCCTGTAGTTTGTAACCATGGGACCTCCTTCTGCATATTCAGTTGAATTGTAATCCCTTATTGTTGCATTAATAAATATTGATTGATTGAAACCAAAAACTACATCTTGCCAAGCACATTACTTGCAAAGGACTCTGTGTGGTGCTCACTGCAGGGGGTAACTGGCTCCCTCTAATGTAGAAAATATTAAGCCTTAACTCGGTTCAGAATAAGAAAAAAAAAGTTTGTGTAGGAGAAACGAGTCGGGCTCTTGCCCCATGTTCCAAATACACTTCCAGGGCCCCTAGCTCTAGCTAATGTCACTCACGCTAGTCTCAGCAAGGTCAGTTAAGTCAACTGGTGTCCCCTAATCAAGTGCGTTGAACTAATATAGTATAAAATAGCACTCAACATCTTCACATCAGAAGACAACAGCAACACCAGTAGCAATAAACTACAATAAAGTAATGTCTGCCATCACAGGCCTTCTTCACGTCTGCCTTATCCCTCTATTGCAAAAAAAGTACATACGTGAACAAACACACACAAATATGTGACAGTATTCAATGGCAGCATAACTTATTTTGAGCTTTATGGACCACACATGACACAATAGATGCCATTTTTTTCTTTGGAACCTAGGAAGCGGTGCATCTCATCATCATATATAAACCAAACTGTACTAGCAATTAGCCAGCAACTGAGAAAAGTGTATGAAAGCACCCACTTAGCCTGAGAGTGAGGAAAGAAACAGCTCTCAATCACAAGGTGACAGTTACCTGGGTGCATGCACATTATCTCCCAAGAAATATATTCGTCTTCTCATCAAATAATACATGGAGCACCAGGACAGTACACGAAGCTCATCAAGACAACCCCGGACTTGATCTTGCTTCCAACATACATACTGTGGGTCGCACGATGAACACAAGAGAAATCAAAGCATGGATTATGCCTGTGTCATTCGATCATGCTTTCATTTCTCGTTCGTGTGTTTATCATAACAGCCCACAGCGTGAATCATTTCCAAGTTGCTCAGCTGTCAGTTCTTGCTTCAAACAAATAAAGACTTCTTGCTTAAAAGCATGAAGCTCATTTCCTCTTTGACTTTTTGCACAGCTTCACAGTGTGGGAGGAAGTAATAATGTATTGGGCTATGGTCGTGGGTAGCACTGACACAAGCAAGGCACGTGAGGCAACTCCGAGAGCTAGAAAAACTTGGTGTGCCCTACTACAGTCATTGTTCATTTACATTGTGCTCACATCACAGTCCCAAACATGCATCTTTCTGCATGTTCAGGACTGTGATGTGAGCACAATGTGAGCCAAAATACCTCCACAAGTTAGTCTGCCGACTGGGATACAAATGACAATTCTCAAATGCACAAAGCAGGCACCCAAAACTGTCCTACAAGAGTGAATTCCTGGAAGACAAGTTATGACAAACACATTCTTAGCTGATACCTTAACACAAAGGCTTTTAGGTGAGCTTGCCAAATAGACATGAAGCACTGACATACGCTACCTGTTATAACCATAGTCTAAGCTAAGCCACTAAGCCTATCGCTTTAAAACACTGCAATCATGTATGATTCAATGCAGGTGAAAATCAATGCTGGTTGAGCAATATGTTGCTTGGTCACTCAAGCCACCTCGTTGAGCGTGTTTTGAATGTTACTCTGCATACTCTTGAGTCGCTGTGCAGCAGCACTGTACCAAGGAGCGAGTTATGTCTGGTTTGTTGATGTAGCATCAGAAGTGCTTCTGTGGCAGCAGTAATATCCCTGTCACATTGGCACTTTTTACCATGCTTGGTTCATCAAACTCTTTGCTGGACAAGAGTTTCAGTACTGAAACTTTCGAGTATGGCTCTCGAAAGCTACTTGACCATGCACATTCCTGTGCTTGAAGATGACTGTCAATCAGTGAATCAGTGTTCAATCTGCATCAACCTAAGCAAAATCGAACGTGTTGTACTGAAACAGGTCTACAGACATGACGACACACACAGTCCTACTTGTTTAAAACAGTTGTAATGAAGCAGATGCGTCTGGTGTTTTCGGTTTTAGCTCAAAGACGACTATGACCCGTTTTGTGTTTATCAGAGAGCTCGGGCTGTTCCCTCATCTGCTAGCTGCTGTCTCGCCCGATTGCTGTGCTCGTGGGCGTAGACGCTGTTTGGCGTGTAGCTTGCGGACAGCGGGGCGGCCAAACACCTTGGTGAAATGTGTCTTGAATGCGGACCAGCTCAAGATAACACGTTCGTGATTCTTAAACCATAGGTTGGCGACGTCAGCAAGGTAGAAGATGACAATTGTCTGTTTGGACTGGTCGTCCCACTTATTGTGAGTGCCTACACGTTCATAGGACGACAGCCAGTCTTCGACGTCATGTTCTCCGGTCCTGCTAAAGATGGTCGGATTGCGCTGACAGAGAACGCCGGCGCAAGTGACAGGGGCAACCATGGGTTCAGTCGGAGCGTTGGTCGCGTCAGCCATGGTGTCGGTGGGCAAAGTGCGAGTGCTGAGCTCCAGGGTTACTTGAGGGATCCCAACAAACTCCACCAAATGTAATGAGACTTAATATTTAACAGTATAATCTATAGTAGCAGCTAGCAGCAGAGCGAACAGCCCGAGCTCTCTTTTAAACACAGAATGGGTCGTCATCGTCTTCAAGCTAAAACCGAGAACAGCAGGCACGTCTGCTTCATTACACAGTCAACAGGAGCCGAAAGTCACTTTGTTTTAAATGTATTTCTGTTGTAACTTTAGACAACAAATGCATTAAAGCCCATATGAATGTGTTTATTATGGATGCATTGCTTTGCTCTTAATGATTTTGCTATGCCTTTACATTTACTGCGTAAGCCCAGCCAATTCAATTTAACGTAACCTCACCTGCCTCATCTAGGAAAACCCCAGGACAAGTTCATTTGATGATATCAACCTGAGATTGCATTACAATGTATTGGCTAAGATAAAATAAAGCGGTATTAACAAAGCTGAGTTGGTCCAATCTTGCAAAGCTCAGGCTACATTGGCTAACAACAAAATCCAGAGAATATAAACTTCCTTAACTTAAACTCACACCACCTAGTATATAAGCAAAGGCCAGATTCAGGGCTGTTCCTGAGGGACATACGTATCATAATCCTATCATCAACATTGGTGGTGATGGTGATGAGAGCCATCTTCTTAATTTTCTGGCCAAAAGTACCTTCTGATATAATTTTCATTTCGCTTGGCTAAAACCAAAACATTCAAAATTTTCATGTATAGTTTTTCCTTAGTCTTACCGAACAATCAGAAAGCACATTCTCAAAAAGTTGCCATCACATATGTCTTTTTAGGCATATAGAAACAATCAAAAATGTTATAATTGGAAACATGAGGTCATTGTTTACTAAAACTAATCATATACTGCTAGTGTCAAGTACAAACTGATCTGAGGTAAGGTGGGCTGTGTGAAGTTGCTTTCTAAAGCAGCCTCCATTGTTTGAGTTCAGCCTACTCTTTTCATGTTGTTTTGGTGTGATCTAACTGAAAGCAAACACACAGTTGCTGCCCTTCCTTATGAAAGCCCTACACATCACTGAATTCTTTCAATCAGCATTTTGTCAGCCATGACTAGTAAGAGTAGTTCTCCTTGTTTTGCAACACCAAAAAACTCTTAAACAAGACCACTTTAGCGAAATTTTTTTTTAAATTTGTACAAGAGATCTACTAGCTTTTGCCTTTCCTTTCTTCTCTAACACACATAAAAAAAGCTTGTTACCTGGTGACTACTATATAGAATTTGTTACCTAGAGCAGATTTATTGGGAACAATGACACTGCTAACTGACAAGAAACAAAGTGCAAGGGTACACACTGGGGAATAACGTATACATGTGATAAACTGCTGCCAAGGTCATCTGTCAATTTAGTAATTATATATATATATATATATATATATATATATATATATATATATATATATATACAGGGTGTTTCAGCGAACACTTTCAAAAATTCTTAAAGGTTGCCTGTGGCAGATATGACAATTCTAGTTCATGAGCTGGTCTGCTCGAAGAGGCGGACCTTAGTTGCACAAGAAATTGAAATGCACAATGGAATAATTAAAAAAATGCACTAATTAAGTTTTAAACTAATTACCTGATGGCCCATATTGCAATTTACAAATTGGAGCCGTGGAGTTTGCAAAGCGGATCCACTTGGAACGAATTCTCGGGATGACACCAGTTTCGAGATATTAATTCCCGAACATTGCGGAGAAATGCATTGGCGTTCCAGTTAGTTTCTTAACAAAACGTCGCTTTATGCATTAAAGCACAAAATTAACTGGAACGCCAATGCATTTCTCCGCAAAGTTCGAGAATTAATAACGCGAAGCTGGTGTCATCCTTAGAATTAATTCCAAGTGGATTCGCCTTGAGAACTCCATGGCTACAATTTGTAAATTGCAATATGGGCCATCAGCTAATTAGTTAAAACTTAATTAGTTAATGTTTGGTAATTAGTCACTTATACATTTCGATTATTTGTGCAAATTATGTCCGCCTCATCGAGTAGAACAGCTCATTAACTAGAATTTGGCTATCTGCCACAGGCAACCTTAAATAAATTTTGAAAGTGTTCGCTGAAACACCCTGTATATACAGCTCGCTGTAAATAGTTTGTAAATATACTTACAAACTATTAAAAGCGAGCTGTAGCACTGCCAAGATGGTGGAAAGACAATCTTTTCAATCGTCATCTTCTTCACCCCAATGGTCAACATCGTCTTTGTCCCATTGCGCGCAGTCTCGTGACAATATTTCATTTTTTTTCAGATGAAACATTTAGCAGCATATTTAACATCGGCTTGGAGAGCAGTTACTACGTTACTGGCCACTCTCGAATGCTGGCTCCTATTGGGAGATGACAGCAGAATGTATGCAGTTGAATTGTTAGAAGTTAGTATTATAGTATATGGGGGAGTTTGCTCGTGTTGTATTGAAGCTAGAAATTATTATTTTGAATCCCTTTGTTTAAGCAAGACACAAGGGCTGAAATACATGGGAACAAATTCTTATCGGAAAATGGAATGGGCCATAAAATAGGTAAAAATTTGTCCCATTAGGAATAATTGTCAATAAATGCAGAATTCAATGAGAAATGACTAGTATGGGTTACACGGATCACCAAAAGTAAATGGATTAATCTGACTCCTATTTGTAGTTCCCATGGCCATATATAATGCCATGCATGCATCTCAAATGGTATTGTAAACAAAACAGCTTTATTAAATTGCCTATATAGGCCCTAATTCGTATGCTAGATTTTTTGAAGCCAAGCATTCCAGTTTTCTTCAGTGCCTGAGAAGATTAACAATGGAGAATGCACTTACAGTCGTAAATTTTCATAAAATGTTGCATTTTTACTGTATGTTTGTCCTCAAGGGAGTGTCGTGTGCGGGACTAAATGACATGGCACTAAGCACACGTGTCCATAGGCATGGTTGGAGGGTGAGGGGGTGCTGGGAGAACTACAATATTGGTTCCGGAAACAAAGGAGGTTAGAGGACAATCTGTTCACATTGACACAGTGCATCAAAATAGCAGAAAAGGAACACAGGCCCCTGTGGCTTGCATTTTTGGATATCAAGGGAGCCTACGACAGTGTAATTCAAGAGGACTTGTCGATACATACTGGGCACACTAGATGTGGAGCATGGAGTAATTAATCTCTTAGAAGATATCTATAAAGTAACAAGGTGCTTATAAAATGGGGAAAAGGGTATCTGAGCCGATAAAGATACAACGGGGGCTTAGACAGGGGCTGTCACCTTTGTTGTTCACGCTGTACCTACAAGGATTAGAGGCTAAATTAGAGAGGAGCGGACTTGGCTTCAACCTTTCTTTTGTCAAACATGGAGAATGGATTGAACAGTCATTGCCAGGACTGATGTATACGGATGAAGTATACTAATGGCTGACAACAAGGAAGATTTGCAGGGATTGATGGACATCTACAGTACAGAAGGAGATAGGTTAGGTTTAAAGTTCAGTAATGAAAAATCGACAATCATGATTTTTAATTAAAATAAAGGTGGCAAGTATAGGATACAGAAGCTAGGTTACACTGGAGGTAGTGGGTAAGTACAAGTATCGTGGCGTGTGGATAAACAATGGAGGTGAGTACCTAATGGAACACGAAGGATACAACTTGAAGTAACAGGAATGCAGCTGTGATGAAACTTAGGGCATTGTGGAATTATAATAGGTACGAAGTGGTCCAGAGGGATTTGAAAAGGGGTGATGATTCCTAGTCTGACTTTTGGCAATGCGGTCCTGTGCATGAGATCAGAGGTTCGAGCAAGGTTGGAAATTAAGCAGCAACGGGTAGGTAGGCTTGCTTTGGGAGCACATGGAAATACACCAAATAGAGGGTACAGGGTGACGTAGTATGGTCACCATTTGAGAGCAGAGAAGCTAGCTGCAAGATAGGAGCGATTGAGAGAAATGGGGGAAAAGCGGTGGGCTAGGAAAGTTTTTTGCTACCTGTACATGAGCAACGTTGACACAAAATGGAGGAAGTGAACCAGAAAATTGTTAATCAAGTATTTCGACTGCAGGAGGGGTGCAAACCAAGAAACAGTGGTTAAGAAAAAGGTTAAAGAAACAGTGAGGGATCTGTGGAAAGCAGGGATGCAGACAAAATCAGAACTGGGAACATACAGAACTTTCAAGCAGGAAACTGCCAAAGAAAATATCCACAATAATTCTAGGGGAAGATCTTTGTTGTTTGAAGTCAGGACGGGAGTATTGCGGACTAAGACGTACCGGACCATGTATCAAGGAATAAACACGTTATGTGGAGCGGGGGAACAGGAGGAAACGGTTGAACACTAGATACTTTTCTATAAAGGGCTTCGCCTTACAGTTCAAAGCAACGGGGCGGATTTTTTTTTCAAAGTATTGGGGTTTAGGGACAGTGCAGATAAGGTAGAAATAACCAAACGGAGGTTATATGTTTGGTGGCTATAATCAAGACAAGAGTGAAATTTAACCCTCCACTATGTCAATTACATACATACTACTTCTCAGTTACGTATATTACTATAATCACGGCTAGATGGTGTGAGCCGCCACCCTATTTAAATGGTTCAGCCATCTATCCATGGTGAGATCATATGGTGAGATGCGGAATGACGCGATGACGTGCCTCTAGGAGACCGCGGCCCGCGCCATCCGAGCCGGCATGTAGCCATGCGAGTGTTGCTTATGTAACTTATTTACCAGTTGTCAGTTAACACTTGCGTCTCGTAAATCTCGTCACGTGCTCGCCAGACGACCAAGACATGGTGGCAGCTGCGCGATGCTCGACAACGCCGTGAGAAACGCACCTTTGAAATAGACGTCTGAAAACGCCCGCAGCGCAGGGGCGCAGTGCCCCGAACGCGAAACTTCGCTACGCATGGCCTCGCCTAGCATATGTGCTCCGCTCCGGGCAAATTCCTCGTTGGCGTAACCTTCTCCTCGCACGGGCGCGGTACGTTGGATGGACTTTCTCGCGCCTGCGGTTCTCGTGCTGTATCGCTGTATCAGTCATGCCAGATTATACCTTTCTCACGCCTTGCGGCGCTCTACCTTCAAAATAATTAACATCACTGATTTTCCCAGGGGAGCAGTCGGGGACATATAGTACAGACCTGGCCATCTTCGTTTGTGCCAGGCTTTTCGTATGCTGCTCTTCGTGACTTTTCAAAACATATTAACTCAAAGTGAAGTTATTTTGAAGGTAGAGCGCCGCAAGGCGCGAGAAATGTATAATCTGGCATGCAGCACGAGCGCCGCAGGCGCGAGAAAGTCCATCCGACGAACAGCGCACGTGCGAGGAAAAGGTTACGCCAACGAAGAATTTACCGCTCCGCTCAACCCGTTCGTAGTTGAACTGCCGAAAAAACGACTTTCGGCGATCCGAGGAGTGGAAACGGTGGTTCACGAGATGGAAGCGCTATCTCAGGACTAAAGAAGCAAGCTCACGAGACGCAGGTAAACACCCTCGTCTATGCCATGTGTCTTGAAGCCGACGACGTCCTAGCTCTGCGACGCCGAGAAACTCGGCTACAACACAGCTAGTAACCCGAGCGTTCGCGAAACTTTTTGTGCCGCGGATGAACGTCATACACGAGCATGCGAAACGTACACGAGAGCACGAAGCGCACGAGACAGTCGATACATTCGTCACCAAACTATTCAGACGAGCAGAAACCTGCGAGTACAGCGATCAGAGGAACTGACTGATCCGTGATAGGCTCGTGGTCGGTCTCATAGACACGCAGTTAAGCGAGAAGCTGCAACTTAACGCCGAGAAGCCGCCGTCTCAACCCCTGCTCGCAACTCCAAGAGCAAAGGAAAGTCAAATCAGTAGGCTCAGAAAACCCAGCGCGAGCAGACTGCGTCGACGTGCAAGTGGTGTGGCTCAACGACGCACCCACCATCACACATTGTGTGGCCAGCGAACGGCAAAACATGCAGTGCTTGTGGCAAAAAGGGCCGTACACTTCGCCGCAGTGTACTTATACGCTTGCAAAAAGCGTAACAATTAGGTGCGACAGTCAACGGCTTGCCCATGAAGTTCGACGTCGACACTGGCACGAATGTAACGCTATACCAACAAGCCTCTACAATGAAGTTATGGGCAACTTGAAGCAATCAAAGAAACAGCTGCTTGGACTTGGCAGCACCACAATACTAACGATTGGACTGTTCATTGCGAGCCTGTGCTGGAGTGGCCGGTTGTCAAAAATAAATTTATGTGATCAACCAACAGAATCGCGCACTTCTTGGATGTCTCGCAATCAAGTACTTTAGATGTCCTACCAAGCGTTATAGAGGTAACAAAGTCAACCTGCTAGGTCAGCGACCCAGCCAACATTCTATTGCCACTTTTTATACCTGATACCTATACAACATTCTATACCTGATCATGCCTGGGCCTAGTCAAGACAAATACAAAAATGCTGCTCCTGAATGCCAAGCCATGTGCTATTACGTACCGAGGCGAGTACCTCTGCCCATGTTGCCCTATGCCAAACGTGAGTTAGAGAGAATAGAGTGCCTGGGTGTCATCAGAAATGTTGAAGAGGCCACAAAGAGGTTTTTCAGCTATGGCAGTGGCGAAAACGATAGGAGGCAAGCTTCGAATCTGCATTGACTTTGAGGGGTTGAAGACATTTTGCTTGAACGAGTCTCAATGCCCACCCTCGACAAATGCTGGCCTAACTCTCCGGAGCTACATGTTTTGCAATCTCGACACAAGTTCCGGTTATTGGCAAGCTCCACTGGCGCCGAGTCCCAGAGGTACACCACTTTCCTGACGCCATTTGGCAGTTTTCAAAGCACCTGAATTTTTCAAGAGGGAAATGCTAAGAGCGCTAGATGGCCTGCACAGCCAAGCATGTCGGCAAGACGACATAATAGTGTTTGGCTGCACACAGGAAGAACATGACGCACGACTTCACACAGTACTTCTTAGCATCACCTTAAACGCAGCAAAGTGTGTACTACACCAGCAGTCAGTGAGATTCCTCAGACATTTTGTATCAGCAAACGGTATTAGTGCTGACGCTGAAAAGGTCAACGCGCCCGTCATCTAGCAGAGCCAACAGATCTAACAGAAATGAGGTCCTTATCGGGATTGGCTAATCACCTGACCAAATTTCTCCCAGGGCTCTCGCAGCTCACAAAACTACAT